>NC_091166.1:27063123-27120623 GCF_040958095.1 Procambarus clarkii | reverse complement strand
TTGATACAGGCTTCTGGAAATTTATAAGAATTAATTAATATATATAATTATAATTCACTTTGCTATTCCCCATTCCACAGTCCTCTCGTCCTTCCCACTTCCCTGTCCCCACATCATCCCCACTATTCCCACTTCCCTGTCCCATCGTCCTCCTTACCATTTTCCCCTCCCCTGTCCTTCTTCCTCCCCCACCATCTCCCATTCACCTGTCCCTTTGTCCTCCCCAGCATTCCCCTGTCCCCACCATCCCCAACTCCCCAGTCCCCTCGTCCTCCCCACCATTACCCTCTCCTCTGTCCCCTCGTCTTCCCCACCATACCCCCCTCTCGTCCTCCCCACCATTCCAAACTACCTCATCCGATGCATTCTATAATGGTCTGATGCTTCCATCAGAAAATTGGGAACATCAAATGATCTGATATTCCCATCACTGAAAAATAAGAACAGCTAAAAAAATGAAATGAAAAAAATAAAAAAATAAACTATACTCATGAAATGAACAGTATGGTAAACAACACAGCTCAATTTCAATGCAATGTCACACAAAATTATTAAATCGAAATGAAAATAAATTGAAATCTATGAAAATTCAAATTATCAATACAATCGGAAATATTGAAATAATATCGCAACATAATATAGTGTGGGTTGCTCTTACGTGCAACAGACGGTGCTGTTTTTCAAAAAAGGCATGGTTTTACCTGTCACAAGTGTGGCATCTATACTTATACTCACGAAATGAACGGTATGGTAAACAACATAGCTCAATTGCAATGCAATGTCACAATAACATTTAATAACAATAATAACAATAACATTTAAATATACTTTAAGATATAATCTAGAAGAAAATAAGAACATTGAAACGGTTCATGAACTCGATTTCAATAAAGGACACTATGGGGAACTTTGAAAAACAGTTAATGAGTATAATTAGACAGACTTGTTGCTAGGCAGAGGAGTAAATAATGAGATATATGGCAAATTTTGCAAAATATACGGCACACAAACATTCATACCCAAACAAAGCAAAATGCTAGGTAAGAACAAAGCAGTTGGCCCGTAGGGGCCAACTGCTTTAGAATTGCTTTTAAAACTTTAAAAAAATTCTAAAATTCTAAAAAATTCTAAACTTTAGAATTGCTTTTAAATACATAGGTCAAAAAGTTTTAAAAGTTTTAAAAGTTTTTTAAACCTCTCGTGTATCATGAGTGTGTTAAAGCATCAGATGGTGCATTCAGATGATGAATATTACCTAGTTCCTTCATCTGGGAAGAATGAACACATATTGGTGCATTCGGATGATAAAAACTAACTACTGTAGTTTAATTGATCAACAGACTGTATATCATATGCAGACTGTATGTGGATCTGCGGGCCACTCCAAACAACAGCCTGGTGGACCAAGCTCCACCAGGGCTAAAGCACAAAGTGATATAGATGTGATAGAGAAACTAGGTCAAATGGAGGAGTAGGTCTGTATATTAAACAGCACCTGACGTGCACAGAGCTACTAAACTCAATGTGGTGGTAGAGTGGTGGGGGGGGGGGGGGAAACATTGCAGAAAAAAACAAAAATACAATTTGGTCAACAAAACAGCATTGTTTAAAATAGAAGACATGGGTTGTCATTTTGGGGGTAAGGTAGGTTACATTGAGTTAATTAGTTAGTACTTAGTTTTTATCTTAAACTGGTTGGGAGAGGTACAGTGTTGCTGTGCTGGTGAAAGAACACCTAAAGGTAAATTAAATAATGATTGCGAATCCACAAGAAGTTGACATAATATCGCTAGAGATCTGCAATCAGGATGATAAACTTTCCTTAAAGAATTTGACAAACACTTGCTGATAGGACATGAAGTAAATGAAATGTATGTCAAGTTTTGTGAAATATATGATAAAAGCACAACAAAATTTGTACCAAAGGAGAGATGCAGAACTAGGAAAAGGGGTTTGTTCAACAGAAATTGCGAGAGGGCCTGAGACCCAAACACACACAAATGGAATCAATATATAGCAAGAGGCCAAACCCCCAAACATACAAGCGATGCAAAGATGCGAGAAACAGCAGCAGCATTAAGGAGAGGGACTTAAGGACCATAAATAAAGTGTGAAAATAAACTCGAGTAAATTTTTTTAACTACTCTCGACAGTGAAGAAAAACAAATATTCAGACGATTTGTGTTAGAATCATTAATCTTACACTTTCGGTCATATTCAACAACACAAATACATACACACACATTCCTGTTGCTGTAGCAAGTGAAGAATTACACACACAGATCACAATAACGTGATGCATCAAATGAACAAATCCACAAGGGCCGTGACGAGGATTCGAACCTGCGTCCGGGAGCATCCCAGACACTGCCTTAATCGACTGAGCTACAACAGGGTAAAAGGGTTGAAACCGAAGTTCTACTGAACTTACTGGATCCCATAGCCTCTCCGAGGCACAAACCAGGCTTTTACACAACCCCCCCCCCCCCTGCACCCGAGCTATGTCAACAGGCCGTTCTCCCTCTTCGCCCTTCCGAATGCACCATATCAGTAAATTTTTTAATAATCTTTTAAAAATAGTAAATGCCACTATTTTTGCAAAATTATTACGAGATCTATTATTCTATAGAATAATGCATATAAATGCATATATGCATATAAATACAAAACATAAATACAAAAGTAAATGTAAATAATTTTACCTTGCACCTAGATCCACCAAGCCTGTATGGCGCGCGTTTCAGTACTTCGGAAATCTAGAACTATCTTGAATCTCTAATCTGCAATGAAACAATACATATTATTGCACTTACCAAAACATGGATGAATGTAGAAAATACAGAACTATTAGCTGAATATCAAATAAATGGATTTAATCTATTTCACACAGATAGATATATTACACCGTGTATATTAGGTAATACCTAACATACACGCCTCCACACACACTACATTTGAAATGTAGTCTCAAAAAGACTACATTTCAACAGCAAAGATTACTCCATAAAAAAATAATTAAATTATTGACCAACATGAGAGAGGGTTAGCCAACATGAGGGTTGTGTTGATTGCCTGAAAATATTTAAATTGTGTAATGTATTGAATGGCATTTTTCAAGTTACAACATTTTTTAAATTACTGAACTAGGTTCTAGGCTTTGCTAGGCTTAATTCAATTATTACAGATAAGCCTAACCTAGCCTAGAACCCAGTGGGTTTTCTTCCTATTGGGGAGTGTTGTACATGCCTCGCCTCCACATACACACTAGCACAGCCAGGCCTCGCCTCCACATACACACTAGCACAGCCAGGCCTCGCCTCCACATACACCAGCACTGCCAGGCCTCGCCTCCACATACACACTAGCACAGCCAGGCCTCGCCTCCACATACACCAGCACTGCCAGGCCTCGCCTCCACATACACACTAGCACAGCCAGGCCTCGCCTCCACATACACACTAGCACAGCCAGGCCTCGCCTCCACATACACCAGCACTGCCAGGCCTCGCCTCCACATACTCACCAGCACAGCCAGGCCTCGCCTCCACATACACCAGCACTGCCAGGCCTCGCCTCGCCTCCACATACACCAGCACTGCCAGGCCTCGCCTCCACATTTAAACCAACCAAGCCCACAAATACGTTAACATGGACCAGCATTACACCGTCTAACATACTCTGTCAGATGTAACAACTAAATTTGTGAATTCAAGACCAAATCTATTGTATAACACAGTGTTAGTACGAGAAAAACATTACTTACATTCGAAGCCGTGTTTTAAAATGGCGGCGGTCTTGTACTGACGCTCCAAACTGTGTGTTCGTTTGCGTATGATGAACGTGTGACAATTTACTACAACAATTATTTAATTATTCTTATTCTTTATTTTAATATTTTTAGGGTACATGAAATTTCAAACTTATTTGCACACAATAATATAATTGCATTGTCATAACCTTTATATATTACGGAAAATACGATGACATGAACGAAGTCAAAGTGAAGTTGAAGTCAAAGTCATTCGCCGAACGTATTAGTCATTTTTTTTCATACATACATAGTTGATTTACAAACATAATGTTGGATTTATAGATAGAGCTAGTGCATACAATACCTGAAGCCACTATAGTAGGCCTATATAGCATTTCAGGCAACCGGGCAGTATATATGGACCCCTTACTCAAATCTCTGAATATGTTAGATATTAAGTCCCTGCACATACTCTCATGTGTATTTTATATATATAAAACGCTGCACTGTAATGTCAATCCTGACCTTAAAAGCTTCCTAGAAGGTTGTAACAGATCCCATGAGCACCACACCAGAAACAAATACCTATTTGATATTCCAAGAGTACGACTTAGTCAAACTAGAAATGCTTATTACAAATCAAGAGACCTCGAATGTGGAATGACCTTCCCAGTTATGTTAAAAACTGTACCTCTCCCAACCAGTTTAAGATAAATAAAGATAAATTTATAAGTTAAGAAAAATTCCACAAATCAACAACCCTGTTACTGACCCTGTATTTACCCAAGTCTTTCCTAAATCTAAACTTATCCAATTTATACCCATTGTTTCGTGTTCTATCTTGTGTTGACAATTTTAATACCCTATTAATATCCCCTTTGTTATATCTATTCAGGAAATTGTGGTTGATCTCGAACCCATTGATAATGTGACGACTTATACAGAATTTTGTAACTATATCATCAAGATTGTAACCAGCTTAGCTAAATGTAGTGTGGGGTTCAGTCCCTAAGCCCATATATGTGCCTCTCTAACCATTTAGGTTACAGGGCAAAAACATAAAAACAAAGGTAACTGCAGAAGGCCTATTGGCCCATACCAGGCAGCTCCTATCTATAACAGATAAACACTAAGTACTACCTAATTAACTCAATGTAACCTACCAACCTAACCCCCAAAATGTCAATCCATATCTTTTATTTTAAACAATGCTGTTTTGTTGACCAAATTGTATTTTTACTCTTTTTCTGTCATGTTTCTCCCACCCCTGTTTTTTCCCTTTTTTCTTATCTTTTCTCAACATAATTCATACTTTAATTATGCGGATCAGGACATCACCTGATCAAACACATCAAACATCGTTTGACCACCATCAAACACACACATTTCGTGTGTGTTTGACGCTCACTGATATGTACCAGCGTTGTTTTATATATGGTGCTATTCTATCTTACGCTTTGTTGCTCTTTTTTACCTACGGGCTCATAGAACATTCTATTGCGAAAACATTGGCACAAAAATGAATGACGTACATACAATAATAATGTCAGGACAGTGATATAATTATAAACTTTCAAAGCACTGTATCGCCCATGTGTCGTCTTGTCACCAATACTGGGTAACAGTTCCGCCACTTCCCACACTCTTGCGGGTGGGCAGCGACCATTATTCTACGTTTATATTCATATCACCGTGTTGGGAATTTCATTGCGAGTACATTGATACCAAAATTAACGCTGTAGGACAAGTGTGGAAGTGATAACAATCCCAAGAGTAAAAACATTTTGTTGCTCTTGGGCACTCACGGCGAGTCATCTACGTAGGTATTTATTGGGTGCTGGTATTCATATAACTTTTGGTGACCGTTTTTGCTGATTTTCTTCTAGAGAATGTTATTGCGAACACGTTGGTACCAAAATGAAATACATAGCTCGAGAACTAAGGTCAGGAGAGTAAAAAGAGTATACACATTTTTGTTTTGACGCTTAATTAAGGTTATTGTGAGTACTCATCGCCTGCCTAGAAACTGGAACTAGTAATTCCATCTATCATACATATCATACAAGAGGAGCCACACATCTATGGATCATCCAATAAAATCAGCAGACTTCTAGATGTTACTACTGCTCGGCTTAGACTCGGTTACAAGTATCTCTGGGAATTCTCATTATCTGCTGATGTAGACCTGACCAAATGTAAACTGTGTCAACAAAATTATTCGCACACCCTCCGTCACTATGTGATGGAGTGCGAAAAGATACATGAATTTAGAGACAATTCTATAACCAATGTTCCAGCGATGTGTCAATATTTCATTCAAAATGATCTGCTACCAGAAATTTTAGCCAAATATCCCCAGTTTGCTAACTGTAGATAACAACTAAGTGATTGTAACCTATCCACCGCTGCCCACTGGATGGGGGACGGTGTGCAGGACAAACATATAAATTTTGATACTAGCTCTCCACATATGTCAGTTGCTTAATTTAGAACCTGTACTTGAGGTCGATCTCGAACCCATTGTTGATGTGATGACTTATATTGAATTTTGTAACTAGCTCATCAAGATTGTAACTTGCTTAGCTAAATGAATTGTGGGGTTCAGTCCCTGAGCCCATTATGTGCCTCTGTAACCCTTTCCACAACCGCCCACAAGATGGGTATGGGGTGCATAATGGGGTGGGGTGTCTTGGCCAAACGTGCCACATCAAAACCACAAGTTGACATTGAATGTGAATTAACAATGAGACAAGTAAGATTTATACTAATACATTTATACTAACTCTGTTGAGCGTTGACCATTTATACATCAAATCTGTTGATGTGAGCACTTTAGTTTAGTCTGCCGTTTAAAGAAAAAAAGAGCATATCAATGGTATATCACAGAAAACGAATTTATCATAAACTCATGTATTTGTCTTATCATATTGAACTGCATTCATATTTTTAATATATAACAATATGAATATACAAATTTCTGTAAATCCCCTACCTTGTTGGAATCTGTGGAAATGAATGAGCAAATGTGCTGGCTGAAGGCGCTGAAGGAAACCACATTGGTTTCATTTTGGATACAAATGTCCATGGAAATTCAAAATGGAAACTAATTATATAGTTGAACCTGCAGAGACGAGTTTAAGAATCTGTGTTGAGAGTGATGGACACAGCCTTCACAATTATACTTCAGAGAATGTAAACATCTAAGAGTCATTAGAAATATGTGTAGAATAATAAACCCTACATTGTTTGAGTTAGGGAAAACACCATTTGTGATATATAGATACTATAGCTGTTCCTAAAGATTCACCCTTTTTTGCACCAGCAAGATAACATATAAGATTTTAAGAGTTGACGAATGTTAATATTCTTGTTTGATAAACTGTGAACTTGAGACATAGTTAATAAGAACATATTAACACAACAAAATGTTTTCAAAATCCTTAACACCACTTTCCAGCAACTTATATAATTTATATAAATTATTTTAGAGAATAATACATAAATTATATATTTAAACATGATATAGTGTTTAGTGGAATGTATAAGGAGTCAAATTGTGTTAAAAAGAGCAATTTTTAGAAAATTTGGAAAAATACTTTTTTCTGTTCAAATTATAACTAAATGGATTATAAAGGTTTCACTCAGCCAATATATATCATTCACAATTTATTAATGAATTTTACAAAAAAACACCATAAATTTTATATTTAAACATGTAAAAACTATTTGTTTTACATTTGGAAGAAAATAATTGTAGAAAAACAATTTATAATTAAACCTTTGTGTTTGGATTTTTTGAGTAAAAGTTTCTCAAAGGCTCTCCTGCACCATTCTCAATGCAAATCATTCCCACACCTATGGCAAGAGATAGGCGAACGTTGTGTAGATGATTTGTGTTTGCTGGGTTTGGCAATCCGACTTCGCAGTATTAACACCATCCAGCTCGTATCATGTAACTCTTGTATCATAATTACCTAGCCTCAGAACCTGACATTTGTCAGCATTAGATTAAATCTGCCTATCTCCTGGTCAGTTTAAAACCTTATTTAGATCATCTATGAAGTGATAGCGAGTCTTTTTCCGTTTCTATTTCCTTCCCGATTTTAGTATCGAAAAATTTGCAAATATTACTGCTCAAACCTGAATCTAAATTATTTATATATATTATTAATAACAGAGGTTCAAGGACAGAGCCCAGAGGCAATCCACTAACAACATTATCCCACCCTGACTTATCTCCATTTCCACTAACTCTTTGTTTCCTTTGGTATAACCGTGCCCTAATCCTACTTAATATAGCACCCCCAATACCATGAGCCTCTGTCTTTATATTCAGTCTTTCTTGTGACACTATATCTAAATCTTTGCTAAAGTCTAGGCACAAAACATCACAAACTTTTAACAGTATCAACTGCCTCAACTATGCTGGAATAAAATGATAGCAAATTTATTAAACGTGAACGGTCATTTGTGAACGCATGTTGTGAATAATTGATTAATTTATGTTTTTCAAGAAGACGACGAATGGTATTTGCAATTATCGATTCAAGTAACTTTCCCCACAATAGACGTTACGCTAATTGGCCGATAATTTGACGAAAGTGATCTATCTATATTCATAAAAATTGGTATCAGATTAGCAATCTTCCACAACTCTGGCACTTTGCCTGTCTCTAATGATTTGTTAAAAATGCCACACAATGGCTCACAAAGCTCATCTTTGCATTCCTTAAGCACCCTAGCAAACACTTCGTTTGGCCCTGGGGATTTGTTTGGCTTCGGTTTCACTGTTTAATATCATCCTCCCTGGTAACTGTTAAACTAGTCAACCTATTCTCTTCACAACCCACATCTACGTGTTTGGCTGAAGACATAACGTTAAGTTCCTCGTTAGTAAATACAGAGATACATCTCTTCGTCATTATCAGTTATCGGACCTGTCTCAGTGTTTAATGGACCTATTCTTTCCCTAATCTTTGATCGATATAACTGAAAAAAAATTAGGATTTTTCATTGTTTGCCCTGCTATGCGAACTGTATAGTTTCATTTTGCTCTCCTTAACATTTCTAACCAGTTGGACGAAAGCTTTGTCAATCTTTCGTCATATGACTTGTTTCTAAATTGGGGGATTAACTTTGTCATCCTACGTTGGACATATTTAAGTGAATTTATATCCATTCAATAGTACAGTGATAAAAACTGAATTTCATAGTTTAAATGGGGCCTAACCAGTGCAAGATATAGCTGAACAACAACACCAGGTATCTTATTACTAACGCTTCAATATATAAATCCCAGTGTCCTATTTGTCTTATTACGAACATTTATGCATTGGTGTTTTTTTTATATATTCTTACTAATCATAACTCCCAGATTCCTTTCACAAGCCGATTCCGCAATCTCAACACCATCTAGCTCGTATATTGTAATTATATCATCATTATCTAGCCTCAAAACCTTACATTTGTCAGCGTTAAATTGTGTCTGCCAATCTTTAGACCATTTCAAATTTTTATTTTAATCTTCTTGAAGTGATAGAGTCTTTTTGTGTGTGTATCTCCCTCCCGATTTTTTAATCAGCAAATTTGAAAATTTTGCTGCTCAAACCCGATCATTTATCTAATTTAAACCGATCTAAATAATTTATATATACTATGAATAAAGGAGGTCCCAGGATAGAGCTTTGAGGCACTCTACTTACAACATTTTCCTTCTCTGACTTAACCTCATATATACTAACTCTGTTTCCTTTTGTATAGCAATGCCCTAATCCATCTTAATATAGCACCCCAATACCATGAACATCTATGTTTTTAATCGTCTTTCATGTTGTACAGTATCAAAAGCTTTGCTAAAATCTAGGTACTCAACATCACAAACCTTACCACTATTAACTGCTTCAAATATGCTGGAATAAAATGATAGCAAATTTGTTAAACAAGAACAGCTATTTGTAAATCCATGTTGTGAGTCATTTAATAATTTATGTAATTCAAGATGAAGACGAATGGTATTTGCAATTATCGTTTCAAGTAACCTTCCCACAAAAGCTGTTATGCTAATTGGCCGATAGTTTGACGCAAGTGATCTATCTCCTATCTTGAAAATTGGTACCACATTAGCAACCGTCCACGACTCTGACACTCTGCCTGACTCTAATGATTTCTTAAATATGGTAGACAATGACTCACAAATCTCCTCTTTGCATTTTTAAGCCCCTGGCAAAAACTTCGTTGGGCTCTGGGGATTTGTTTGGCTAGAGTTTCACAATTTGATTAATAACATCATCCCTGGTAACTGCCAAACTAGTCAACCTTTCCTCGTCCCACCCACATAGATTTGTTTTTGAATTTGGTGACCAGTATATAACTCATATTTTAAGATTTTGAGCTTCTTCGTTTAATTCTAACCAAAGTTTTTGTGTGTGGTTCAGTTTTGATTTCCTCTTTGAGACTACATTTCAAATTTTTCATAACGTATATTGTTACTCTTCCTCCTCGTCTTATATATCTATTAGTGCGAAATAGTTTAAATCCATTTATTTGATATTCAGCTAATAGTTCTCTATTTTCTACATTCATCCGTGTTTCGGTAAGTGCAATAATATCTATATTTTCTGTGCAGACAAGAACATTTAAATTGTTTATTTTGTTTCATGACTCAAATAGTTCGTGTAATATTCCATAAGTTTATTGTTATTTTGACGCCCTTCTCCTTCCCTGTTCATTTTGCCAATTTGTTCCCTCATAAACATTACCATCTTTAACCACAAACATCTTTTATTACCTCCTTTCTTCATATCAGTTCCCATACCACTATCTACTAACAGTTTAAAACCAAACCCCTCCAAACACAGGTTCCAACAAGTTGGCAACAGCAATAAGCCCAACCCTAGATAAATGCACCACACCCCGAGAATACATGTCATTTCATCCATTCAAGTGTTCCTAGTTATCAATGAATGATATTGCATTTGATTTAAAATATTTGTCCTGTCGGCAATTGATAACATGTGCCCTCGACAACCATTCATTTCCAACTCCCTTTCTTAGAAGAATGCCATATATGATCGGAATTCTTCCCTTCCTCCTAACTAATTCTATGGCTGTCCTAAAGCTCTGAATCAGTGCCTCACTCCTAACTCGTCCTACATTACTTCCACCAGCACCGATTCAAATAATGAGTTTGTTCCCATTTCCAGCGATAATATCATTCATGGTGTTAACAATATCCCCAATTCTATCTCCTGGATATCAAACCCTTAACCTGTTTTCCCGATCTCTGGCACAAAAAGCTCTATCCAAATACCTGACCTGTGAATCTCCCACTTACAAAATTCGTCTAGGAACTTCCTTTACTTTCTGAAAACCTTGAGGGATCTGCGATCTTATTAGAAAGAGAAAAAGAGAGAAAAAGAAAAAAAGAAAGAGAAAGAAAGAGAAAGAAAGAAAAAGAGAAAGAAAGAAAAAGAAAGAAAAAGAGAGAAAGAAAAAAGGAGAAAGAAAGAAACAAAGAGAAACAAAGAGAAAGAAAAAGAAAAAGAGAAAAAAAGAGAAAGAAAGAGAAAGAAAGAAAAAGAAAGAAAAAGAAAGAAAAAGAAAGAGAGAAAAAGAGAAAGAAAGAAAGAAAGAGAAAGAAAGAACGAGGAAAAGAGAAAGAAAGAGAAAGAAAGAGAAAGAAAGAAAGAGAGAGAAAGAAAGAAAGAGAGAAAGAAAGAGAAAGAAAGAGAAAGAAAGAAAAAAAGAGAAAAAAGAGAAGATAAAAAAAAGAGAAAAAGAGAGAGAGAGAGAAAGAAATAAAGAGAAAGAAATAAAGAGAAAGAGAGAGAGAGAAAGAGAGAGAGAGAAAGAGAGAGAAAGAGAGAGAGAGAGAGAGAGAGAGAGAGAGAGAGAGAGAGAGAGAGAGAGAGAGAGAGAGAGAGAGAGAAAGAACAGACACAGAGACACAGACAGACACAGACACACAGACAGACACAGAGACAGACAGACAGACACAGAGACAGACAGACAGACACAGAGACAGACAGACAGACACAGAGACAGACAGACAGACACAGAGACACAGACAGACACAGTGTTGGAAATTTCCAACACTAATAATCTACTATTGTATTATAATACATCATCATCATCATTATATACTAACTACAGTAGTTATTAATTTCACTAACGGTAGTGTCAACATAAATTAAACCATTTCATCTGCGTATTAGTGCTAGAATTCTCATGAAATCGGTAACAACATTGCTTCAGATAATGTCTAGTTAGACACGTTTATTACCAATGTGTTAGAGAATTGAATGTGGTTCTCTAAAATTATCAGTATTCCGTGTAATAATTACCTACGGATAATGTAACTCCCAATAATCCAAAACCGAGAGTTATTAACTGAAATTATTATCAAGTAGCAGTTTTATCTGTTACGTGCGAATGCCATGGAGAGAATAAAATCTTCTCCATTTCTCGTTTAACACCATTAAACGAGAATATGACAATATTTAAGTCCCTATAATTGCAACCAAGTTCTCATTAACGTATTACATTCATAATTGCGCGGAAAAGAATTATTCTTGATTAATAATTTCTGTGGTGAATGCGAGAGAAGGGTTGAGGGAAGGCGGAGACGCCATTGTACACGAGGCATCCCTGGCGAGACACGAGGTAATGACTGGGAAGTTTTTATCGACAAGAATTACGTTGATACCCGGTTAACAGTTAACAATTACTTATCCACGTGTTCTATAGTGCCCGGCCAGTTAATAACGCATCAACAATTGATGCCACGACCCGTAATTACACGTACACAGCAGTGGACGCTTGGGACTGGCTGACGTGGTTTCGGCAGACCTCAGTATTTGATACGCTCATGTTAAGTATACCATTCTCGTTTGATGCATCATCCTAGATTGTACATTTGTGAGTAGTCTGTCGTTATACAGCAAGGATACCTAATACACAACGTTAGTTGAATTTCAACAATTCTCCATTTTCATGAATATTTGTAATAAATTGTAGCCTAATCAAATGCTACTTAAATTTCTCTGATTTCAGCGTGTATACAAGGAGTCGACAAGTTGTTTCTCATCATTCGTGATATTCACCTCGGGTTCTTTCTTTATTGGGATCCTGTGACCACGAGGACGAATGACGAAATGGCGTTACAGAAATCATCTTACAGCTAAGACATTTTTTTCGTACAAATTTATCTAATATTATTACTGATTTCTATATAATTCATATAGGATCTTTACATTGAATAAATTATTACCAGAAATGATGATTTGGTAATTAATGTGTTTTGCTCTGACTGTTGCTCAGTAATTCATAATCTTTAATATTCATAATTTGAGTTATCATATCTTTGAATCTATTGTAGTTTAGATTTACTATATTATTAACTCAACAATGAACTAGTGACGAACCACACTGGTTCCTAGATATATTTGAACTTCTAGAAATACCCCCCCAATGTTGATATTTGAGGACGACTTTAATTAATAATAGTACATTCATTATTTTCAAAAGATTATTCATTTAATTAGTTTCCATAGACACTGGTTCTCTAGTGTCATTCTAACTATCACTATTATTCGTTTTCCCTCTTTTCTCAAAAGTGGGTGGTCCTTCGATTTATTTAAATACAAAAATCAAATAATTGAATATCTGAGTCAAGCCCCAGAAATCCAACATTATGGTCATAAACGAACCGGATACATACCAATTAACATTACTAATTAGTCATAACTAATCACAGTGTGAAGTAGTCTAGACTAACCACATTAATTGTGGCCACCGGCAGTGTACCACATAGGTTAGCCTAATTCACACCAATTTATTAGCTGCTTATACCTCATGTATAAAGTAGCACTCGTGGGACACAGTCAATTGCCCACAACACTGAGACCTATACCTCATACTGAGGTAAGAATCTTCAGGTAACCAGGAGCAACAGCTCATAACTTCTATAATAATTCCACATTAACACCTGCGTTAGAGTGGCCTCACCATCTAACTATTTATTTAGGTGGTAATGACATCCATCCTACTCGACACCCAGCCGAGGTAATTAATCACCTTAAAACAATAATTTCCTCATTTAAACTTGTTAGCAGTTCAGTAGTGTTCACATTAGTGGAACCTCGCCAACTGAACAATAATAATCGTTGGGGAGTGAGTCCAGAATATTACCAAAGAGCTGCCAAATATATAAACTTTAGACTGAGGAAGAGAGTACGATTGGATGCCACTTACATTCAATTTACAGCCAGACCATACAGGCAAAACCTGGCAAGAGATGGTGTACACCTGTCAGGTGAGTCTAGGTCACATGTAGTTGACAAATTGATCAACACAATCAATCACCATAAAGGGCTGTGGCTGGCAAGCCAAATTAATTGCACATAATTGTATTTTCACCTGTGTGTGCAAGTGCACCTTTATATAAACTATAAAATCTAAAAAACCCAAAAACACAGCACAACTATACATTCACATTATTGCACCACAAATTAATCTATGCCAACCTTTATTAGGTAGGAATTTAGGCTGTGATTGTGCTGAATTTGGCACAAATGCAGACTAAATAAATTCGTAGTTCTTAGGTAGCAGTCGTGTCATAGGCAGTGTAGGGGACGGACGTTTGAGGGTCCTCCCCTGCATTTGCACTCGTTATCGTGGGTGTAATTGTACCTCCGACAGTTACGAAGCCTAATAACCAATCTGGGACACACACATACACACCAAGTGTGTCTGAAACTTGGTTATCACCTGCACTGGTGAATTACAAGTGGCATTTGTAGCTGTGTTGCTGACGAGCGAGGGGAAGGTTTTTGATCAGGCCTCAGGCGTCCCCTCCTCCCTCGCCTGTTGGGCCTGAACCACACGTGTATCAGGTACACGACAATAGCTCTTGCGTCATACTACCGCTGAGCCATGTTTGTCTTGTTCTTCGATCGAAGACGTTAGTGACCACAAAACAATGCAGCCTCAGTTCAGTGGAGATACTTTGAGTCATGCCTTAACTCTCCCACTTCTACATTAGTTGATGTGAAATAGTGCTGTGACGATTGAGTGTGGTTAGAAACTTTAATTATAAAACTGTGTGAATATACAAAGTGTAAGGGCACTGGTGTGGCACGCTCTGTTAGGCCTAGCATCTCGCCCGGCCAGGGAATGAGGATATGGTGCCAGGAACACCTTCACGATCAACATGCTTCTTGCACATCTCTCCGCCACCTCTCAAGTACTACGGTTTGTTGCCTGTGTATGTCAAGTTTTTGTCGAGTGTTAAGTATCTGTTAAGCAGATACTTATGCATGTACCACCAACTTCAAATTTTTCCGCGCCAACCTGCAAGGTGCGCTGTGACCTTGAAAATAGTGGAGCCTCATATATGCAGACTGGCCGATTTATTTCTGCTGATGTTGTTTGATGGTTGGCGGCCCCTTCCACCCTGTGAATAGGCCATTTGCTGATGTGCTTCTGTGGTTCACTGTGGAGCGAGTGTACCGTAGTACTCTGCATATAGGTGTTGTGTCTTTAACGCCATGGCAACTGCCCTGGATAAGATGCCGGGCAGCACATCGCCGTTGCCATATAGTGACTTTGTGGACCCATCGCACGCTCGTCAATTGTTTTTTAATGATGGTGCCACCTCCTCAGTGGTCTCCCACGACACATCAGAAGGCGGTGCAGATGATGAGGGATTCACGGTGCAAATGAGTAAAAGTCAGCGCAGTAAGCAGTTGAGAAGGGCACGATCAAACCCACCAAATTCGGCTGCTGCCAGACATGTGCGGCTAGATTTTCCTCTGGGAACCACAGTAGAGGGAAAAGTGAAGTGGTTTTGTGAAGCTTCTGGTGCATATTATGATAAGGTCATTAAGTTACCTAGAGATGAAAGTGAATATGTCTTCGTTACAAACAACAGTGCTTTTGTAAATGTGTTGCTAAACACAGAGTATGCAGGCATTAAGATGAAAAATGCAGCACCTAGGCGTCCAAAAGTAAGCATTGTCATATTCAATGTTAATAAACTCATTAAGCCTGAATATCTTTGTGATGAAAATATTGTAAACTCTAAACGTCCGAGAAATGGACTCATAGCTGCCACATGGAAAGGTGCCACGCCTATACCGGACAGAATTTACTCTAGAGCAGCTTTAGGTCGGCACTATAACATTGCCCTCTACAACCCTCCCCCTCGTAGGTGTTATAAGTGTCAACGATGGGGACGTCACGTACCCAGTTACTGCACAAGCAAAAACTTTTTTTGTGGCGTGTGTGGTGAACCTCATAAATCTGAGGTGTGTTTTAAACTCATAAAGGAACTGCAGTCAGTAAGTGAAAAATGCATAAACTGTGGCAGGAGCGGTGTTCAAGCCTGGTACCTTGACTGTGTCAAGCGACCAGCTGCTTACGGCCAGGTGCCCGGCCCCGCCCACCCGGGAGGACGGTTGCCAGGTACAGCTGCCGGTTCTAATTCCTGTGCAGAGCCACCTGGACGTAGTGTTCGTAGCAGCTGGATACCAAATACTTCACCATCTGCCAAGCACCAAGTGCATCACGGGACCAGACGACAGGTGTCTGTTCAACCTGCGCCTGCCCGTCAGGTGCCAGGAACCCGCTGCCTCCCGGAGGTGTTGACAACACTCGCCATACCCTTCACACCACCATGAAGAGCAGTTGCCAAATGCTGCTATCAGTCCCACTCGCTGTTCAGAGCCATCTGGAGGTGATGTTCGCTCCAGCTGGCTGCCAGACTCACCACCTTTAAATTTCGAAGTGCACAAGGGGACCGGTACCAGACCGAAGACTCCTGCCATCATCCCAGCTCTCCACAAGAACCAGGTGTTGCATCTTCTGCCAGTGGTGGACCTTCCCCTGATGTAGAGTGGCCACTTACTGGTTCTGGGTTAATGTCACCTACTGTGAGACCACCATCCACAGCTGGACCCTACAGTCAACTGGAGGTGGGGGATAAGGAACTGGATCAAAATGAGACAGATCGCAACCTCAGCCTCCCTACCACCTCGCCCTTGGGTCGCTCCACTGTTCAAGCAGTGGTTGCCCTTCGTGACCGGTTGCATGAACACCAGCAGCAGTCACAGCAGCAGACGGAGTGGCTGCGAGAGCAACTACAACATGAGAAAAAATCCACCAGCGATATTTCGATGATGCTCACGCGTATGAGGGGACTTGTAAGCAATGACTGCCAAACTCCCCCTTCCACCCCTGAACCCTCCAAACATGTGTTCGCTTGCCCATCAGGGAAAACTTCTAGTGATCTTGAAACCTTGTGTAGTGGAACCCTTCCATGCAGGTTAACAGCCAACGCTGTGTTAAGGTATGTTCAAAACTACTCTATAGCTGGAAATGACCGACAAATTGTACTAGACCATTGGAGACAAATGTGTGACATTGGTAATAAACTAAGAAATGTTCCTGGACTTATATCGCAGTGCAATAGATAATATGTATATAGATAATAAATATTAGGTGAACTAATAATATCAATATATAATGCTGACTTTAAATGCACAATTAACCAAGTTATCCGTCCTAAGCTGGAACATTGCGTCCCTCAAAAAAAGGTTCTCAGATTTACATCACAAAGTAACAACTGAACACATCGATATTGTATGTCTCCAGGAGTGCAGAGTTCCCGCAAGATCCTCACCCCCGAAATTGCCCTCATTTGTTTCTGACAACCTCAGATCCTGTAACTCTTGCATTCTATACATCAAACAATCCCTACCCCATCAACTTTTGCCAGAAAAACAAACTGCCGGTCAACAGTATCATGGAGTGAGGATCTATGTGGGCAACTCTGTTCTCAATGTATTTAATCTATATGCTCCAACAGGAAAGTTAAATTATATTGATCTTCCGGCCTGCGCTCAAGCAGAGCCAACCATCATTCTTGGTGACTACAATGCTAGACACAAGGACATTGGTGCTTCTCGCTTCAGTAACGGTAACGGGAATCAACTGCTGTCGCTACTAAATAGTCACCAAGATGTGCAGATTGTGGGTGACCTTGAACCCATGCATATTTGTGGAGGCATTCTAGACCTCTGTGTTGGTTTCAACGTCTCTCACGTCTGGTGCACATCATCTATTGTAACAGATTTGTTGTCAGATCATCAGCCTAGATTGACAACTCTATGTATAGGAAATACCATCCTGCCCGGAGGGACTTTCAAACGCAAACGGCTCAGTGTTCCTTCTGCTCGACGTGAAGACTTTGTTGCTCATGTGTCAGAGTGATACAGCACTTATGATCCCTCCACAGTCCAGACATTTAACGACGGTCTAGTACAGAGCATTCAGATGTTTGCCGACCCTTTAGGTCGGCCCCCTGCACCATCCAATAGTCGGAACGATATGAAAGGTAATAAACGTCATGCCTATTACAATGACCCCCAACTGCGTACTTTGAAACGCACTGCCAGACGAGTTGGGCTTGCATATAGGGAAACACGTACGCCAGCAATGCACAAGCTCTTTCAGAAAGCCCTAGCCAAGGCGAGGGAGCGCATGACAGAGCTCAGGCAAGATAACTGGGAAACTTTTGTTAACAGTCTCAACTCTCACACCACCCTCAGCCAGGCATGGGAGGATATTAAAAGAATTAAAGGCGATAAGATCGGCCAAGTAGCACACCCTCACCCTCTACACAGAGCAAACAGTTAGTCGATGCTTGGGCAACCACCTCTAGCTTCAATAATCTTCCCCCAGACATACAGTTTAGATTAAATGCTGGTTACGGAGATCGAGAAAGGCTCGTTGACTTCATGCTCCACAAGGAAGATGAATGCAACGTGCCATTTACTGAGTTTGAATTACTCGCGGCCCTAAACAAAGGCAAAGCCACATCCCCCGGTGAAGATGGTATCACTTATGACATATTGCGTCTGCTCCCTTTAGTACCAGGGAATCCCCTGCTTGAGCTGTATAATATGAGCTATGTTACTGGGGAACTTCCTAACTCTTGGACCAACAGTATAATCATTCCAATTCCCAAGCCAAATCAAGAGAATGCTTTCCGCCCAATTTCCCTTACTAGCTGCATTTGCAAAACATTCGAGAGAATGGTCCTAAACCGTCTCCTCCATAGAATAAGAACCATGCTATCCCCCCAGATATATGGCTTCATGCATGGAAGGAGTGTGCATCATTGCATCACCACCTTTCTTACCCTGCACACTGAAAAGTCATATACCACCTTCCTAGATCTTAAGTCTGCCTTTGATATTGCAAATAGACATGTTATCTTGAGTGAGCTTGCAAGAATGAATATTGGTGGTCGGCTTCTTTGTTGGATCAGGGGTTACTTATCCAACAGGAAGTCATCTGTATTTTTCCAGGGGCATAGGAGTGTAACAAGAGACTTTGAACTAGGTACCCCGCAGGGTGGTGTCCTCAGTCCTACCTTATTTAATATCTTAATAAACACGCTGTTAAATTCTATACCGAGCAAACCCAATGTCCACATCATTAGCTATGCTGATGATATAATGACACACACCACTGGGTATGCTAACACGCAGAACACTCTTAACTCTGTATTAGACTCATGTCAGGACATAGGTATAATATTCTCAGCAGAGAAAACAAAGATACTAAATCGGCGCCCACCCAGGCAGGGAGGAGCTGTTCGCAAGATGCAACTGTCTGATGGCTCCCAGCTTGACTATGTAAACAGATTCAAATACCTTGGCCTTGAGGTGCCACTGTATGGTCCTGTTGTATTCAGACTCTGTCGTCAGTTTAAAGAGAGGCTCCGAGCTCTCAAGGCTGTTGTAGGTTATCACTCAGGCTATGGTGCCAATGTCAGAATTGTCAAAATGATGTACTTTGCATACATCAGATCTTTAGTGGATTATGCTGCACCTCTGCTTGTTTTGATGCCTGAGAGAAAGCTTGGAGGGCTTGAAAAATTGCAGAACGAAGCCTTGAGGGTAATCCTTGGGTGCCCTCGTACCACAAAGATACATAATATGAGAAAGGAACTTAATATTCTGAGCGTTGTTGATCGTGTTACTGAAATTAACTGTCAAATTGGTATAAAAATGCTTAGGCTAACTCATCCTAATCCTTGCACAGAAGCCCTCCAGAATTTCTTTATTGAAGATCATCATTGTTCCAAATGGATAACAAACTGGAACTCAACTCAGAATGTATGGGGTTCATGATTTGTACCAAGAGAAACAACAACGGCACTTTCCTGCACCGTGGGAGGTTATACCCTTTCCAGTTTTAATCCCTCCCTTTCCACCCAAGAAGCAAATAAGAGATCAGCCCAAGCTTCGTCTTGAGGCAAAGCTCAACGCCTTAAGCCATATTTATGCTCTGTCCACAGAGCATTCTCTCTCTCAAATTATATACACTACACCGCACCACGGGTGCAGCTGGAAGTGCAGTTGTCCTGACAATGGGCGATGGCCTATACTTTGAGTGGGGAGTCCGTATAAGTAAGTAAGAAATTATCAAAAGAAGGCACCAAACCAGGAAGGCTATGTAGCACCATCAAATACGCAAAATAATCAGAGGGCGCTAAATATCACCAAGGATGCCAATACGAGAACAAAAACGCATAAGGCGAACGATATCAAAAGTATCCGAGTCACCAAGAATTCTATCGAGGGACAGGTGACCGCGAGGGGCGGTCGGAAAGCAAGACACACGCTCGTCCTGGAAGTCAGGACATTCAAGAAGGACATGCACGACCGTAAGAGGGACAATGCAACTAGGACAATAAGGAGCAGGGCGGCGCTCCATCAAGTGACCATGGGTTAAGCGAGTATGGCCAATACGCAACCTCGCCAGAGCTGTTTCCCACCGCCGGTTACGGTGGAAGGAGGACAGCCACGAGGAAACACAACATTTAAGAGTACGTAGCTTGTTACCAGTAACAGACCACCAAGAAGCCTGCCAACGGGTAAGGACTGAGGAATGGATAACCGGGTAAAAGTCGGAATACGGAATGCCTTTACGAGAGATGGGACAAGAGCGGACAGCTTCCTTAGCGGCAGCATCCGCACGCTCATTTAAAGACACACCAATATGGCTGGGAACCCAACAAAACTCAACCGACTTAAATTTACTGTGAACGAGAAACAGCCAATGCTGGATCTCGACAACTACTGGATGAACCGGATTAAAGGACCCGAGAGCCATGAGGGCACTACGAGAGTCAACAACAACCACAAAGGAAGACTGACAACGAGAAAGCAGGAGACGAAGAGCATAGAGAATAGCATAAAGTTCCGCTGTAAAGATGCTAGTCTCCGGAGGCAAGCGACACATATAAGTGTGATCAGGAAAAACAACAGAGTAGCCAACACCGTCCGCTGACTTAGACCCATCGGTGAAGACAGAAACGGAGCAGGAGTGAGAAGAAAAGTGCTCGAGGAAAAGGCGTTTTAGAACCGTAGGAGGGATAAAAGCTTTTTTTTTTTTTTTTTTTTTTTTTTTTTTTTTTTTTTTTTTTTTTGAGATATATACAAGAGTTGTTACATTCTTGTACAGCCACTAGTACGCGTAGCGTTTCGGGAGAGTCCTTAATCCTATGGTCCCTGGAATACGATCCCCTGCCGCGAAGAATCGTTTTTTCATCCAAGTACACATTTTACTGTTGCGTTAAACAGAGGCTACAGTTAAGGAATTGCGCCCAGTAAATCCTCCCCGGCCAGGATACGAACCCATGACATAGCACTCGCGGAACGCCAGGCGAGTGTCTTACCACTACACCACCGATACCTTTAGTGATACCACCTTTAGTGATACGGGTCAAGGATGTACAAAACCGCGGAAGAGGGACCCTCCACGGGGGCAAAGAAGGAACAACACGAGGAGAAACATCAGAAATACGAACGGAAAGAGAATCCTGTAGGCGAGATAACCGGACAGAAAGAGGGAGGTGGTGAAGAGGAACAGGAACCGCAGGAGGGGTAAAAGTTAAAGCACGACAGAGGCGAGAGGAAGGATGTTGCAAGGACCGCGGAAGATAGCGAAGACAGTAGCGATCACGGCGGTCCTGGAGAGACAGGAAGCCAGTGTCAACATATAAGCTAAGGATGGGAGTCGAACGAAAGGCACCAGAACTGAGGCGCAACCCAGTATGGTGCAAAGCATCAAGACGGCGAAGAGTAGAAGGAGAAGCAGACGAGTAAGCAGGGCAACCATAATCGAGCTTAGACAGGACGAGAGAGGAATGTAAAGCAAGGAGTGCGCGCCTATCTGCCCCCCAAGAAGTATGGGACAAGACCCGAAGGAGGGTAAGGGCCTTAGAGCACTCAACACAGAGGTAAGAGATATGGGGAGACCAAGACAAACGAGTGTCAAGGAATAACCCCAAAAGCTTCGCGGAATCTTTGTATTCAAGGGGATGACCATAAAGTGACAAAGAGGGACGAAGAACAACCCGTTTCCGCGTAAAAGTCATGGCACAAGTCTTAGAAGTAGAGATCTTGAAGCCATAACCTGTGGCCCAAGACGACACGGCATCAATTGCAAGTTGAAGCCGGCGTTGAAGGAGAGGCGAATCATTACTCTGACAACAAAGGGTAAGATCATCGACATAGAGAGCGGAGAAGACACCAGAAGGAAGAGAGGAAAGAAGACCATTGAGGGCAACAAGAAAAAGAGTTGTGCTCAGAACACTACCTTGGGGCACACCTTCGTATTGCTGAAAAGAGGGAGAGAGAGCGGTACCAAGGCGCACCCGAAAGGAACGACGAGAGAGGAAGCTGCGGAGAAAGAGAGGGAGATGACCACGAAGGCCAAAAGAATGAAGTTGAGATAGGATATGATAACGCCAAGTGGTGTCGTAAGCCTTTTCTAGGTCAAAAAGGACGGCAACAACGGAGGTCTTCGCAGCAAAAGCAGTACGAATATAGACCTCCAAGTTCACCAGGACATCTGTCGTGCTGCGGCACTTACGGAAACCAAATTGAGAAGGGGAGAGGAGGTGATGGTGTTCCAGGAACCACACCAGTCGAACGTTAACCATACGTTCAAAGAGTTTGCAGAGACAACTTGTGAGAGCAATAGGGCGAAAGTCCTTAGGGGAAGTACCCAGAGACCCCGGTTTGCGAACAGGGAGGACAACGGCATCGAGCCAGTCCTCAGGGACTGACGACGACTCCCAGATCCGATTATACAGACTCAGTAAATACTGAGAAGTGCTCGGAGGGAGATGGCGAAGCATCTCATAATGAATACCATCGGAGCCCGCCGCCGTAGAACCGCAGAGGGCCAGGGCAGAACGAAGTTCAGAGAGAGAGAAGGGATCATTATAGGGAAGCTGAAGATGAGTGCAGAAATCTAAAGGACGAGACTCAAGGACAGGTTTACGAAGAAGGAAAGATTGGGGAAGATGAAGACCAGAGCTAACAGAAGAAAAGTGGGAACCCAGTTCGGAAGCGACCTGCAACGGGTCTGCCACAAGAGTATCATGGAGGTGAAGGACCGGTGAAACATCGGGAACGAACTTACCCGCTATCTTGCGGATACGCTCCAGATCTGGGCCAGAGGGGTCTCGGACGTAATTGTTGAGACATAAGATGCCCAACATTCACGTTTAGCCGTACGGATGGCCCTACGGGCCACCGCAATCGCTTTCCGAAAGAAAAGAAAAGAATCGGTCGTCTGCCTACGGCGGTGCCTCTTCCAGGCTGCACGCTTACAGCGGACAGCCCGAGCACAGTCCGCATTCCACCAGGGAACGCACTTCCGTGGACCCCGAGAGGAAGAGCGAGGAATAGAGCGGAGGGCAGCGTTGAAGACAGTGTCATGAAAAAGGAGGAGAGCGCGAGAGAGAGGCAGAAGGGAGAGGTCAGGGAGGGCAGCACTGAGGGTAAATAGGGTCCAGTCTGCCTTAGCAAACTGCCACCTAGGGAAAGAGAGGGAAGCGCAAAAAGAGAAAAAGGAAACAAGGATGGGGAAATGATCACTTCCATGGAGGTCATCAAGAACCTGCCACGTGAAATCTAAGTAAAGAGAAGAAGAGCAGAGAGAAAGATCAAGACAAGAAAGGGTGCGAGTCCGAGAGTCCAAATGAGTGGGCTCACCAGAATTCAGAAGAGACAGGGAAGAAGAGTGGAGAAACGGCTCAAGGAGGCGACCCCGGGTATTCGTCAGAACGTCACCCCAAAGAGAATGACGACAATTGAAGTCACCCAGCAGGAGCACAGGCTCCGGCAAGGAGTCCAGGAGGTGTTTCAAATCAGGAAGAGAGAGCGGGACACTCGGGGGGAGATAAATGGAACAAACTGTGTACCATTTCCCCACAAAGATACGAGCAGCAGAACAATGGAGAGGCGAAGGAAAAAGTAAAGGAACAAAGGGAACATCAGCCCGAATCAAGAGAGCAGAAGAATTAGAAGCCCCAGCAATGGCTGGGGGGGAAGAGAGAAAGGAATAGCCACGAAAACGACCAGGACGAGCACCAAGCATTGGCTCCTGGAGACAGACACAAAGGGGCGAAAACCGCGAAATCAGAAGTTGGAGTTCGAGGAAATTGGCGTAATAACCTCGAACGTTCCATTGAAGAATGGACAACGACGAGAAGAGAAAGGACAAAAACAGAGAACAAGGAAGAAACAAAGGCGAAAGAGCAACAGAGCACGTTAAAGAATATCAGGGTCGGGATCAGGGTCAGCAAAGTCAGGGTTAGGGGGCATGGGTAAACTGAGCAAAGACGGAGGGAAGGAAACGGGAGAACTGATCAGAGGTGGGCGGGCAGGGTCTGGAGGAGGAGGAGGAAGAGGAGGAGACAACGGAGAGGAGCCGTCAAGGACAGCAGCAGCAGGAGGGGGAGTAGAAAGAGGGGAGCTCACCCCAGCAAGAGCAGCAACCGAAAGGGAAGCAGGGGCCAAAGAAACCTCCATAGCAGGAACAGGGGGCGCAAGCACTGAAACGGGAGGGGAAGGAGCAACAGAGCCAGAAGGAGGAGCTGAGGAAGAAAGCGAAGCCTTCTTACCCGCTGGGGAAGAGGAAGGAGAGGAGCCAGGCTTACGCTTCTGACTTAAAGAGACCGGTGTCCCAGCAACTACGTACCGGGCAACGGATTCCAGTGTCTCAACAGGAGAAGCCGAACGAGAGCACACACGACGGCCGTTAGGAGAGCGATGGACATCCGCCCGCACCGACAGGCGGTGGGGAGAGCCGATAGATGGAGGAAGAGGATGGGAAGGAGGATCGGAGGGGGACGAGGAAGAAGACACAGAAGACACGACAGACCGGGTAGAAGGAAGGGGAACCTCAGACAGAGGACCAGGAGGAGGATCCTTCGGGGGAGAACCCAAAGGAACAGAGGCGGGGGCAGTGGGCGCATCAGGGTCCAAGGCCCGGAAACGGTTGTGAGTCTGAGGAAGGCGGGAAGGACGAGGAGAGGAAGAGCGCAACACGCGAGCATAGGAGATATTAGCATAAGGCGGGAGCCGGCGAACCTGGCGCCTCGCCTCAGGAAAAGATAAACGCTCCCGGTGCTTCAGGTTGAGGACGGCTGCCTCAAGCTTGTAATGGACACACGCACGGGAGAAGGTAGGATGGGCCTCACCGCAGTTGAGGCAACGAGCCTGGGGAGAAGTGCACTCCGACTTAGAGTGACCTGCGCCACCACACAAAGGACAGAGAGAGACAGTCCCGGAGCAGCGGAGGGCACCATGCCCAAACCTCCAGCACTTGTTGCAGAGCCGAGGAGAAGGAATGTACTCCTGGACAGAGCACCTGGCATCAGGAAGAATGACAGAGGGTGGAAGGGTCCTACCATCAAAGGTAATCTTCACAACCCGGAGGGGTTGACGGCGACTACCACGAGGGGGACGAGTAAACGTGTCCACCTGGAGAATAGAATGGCCCTGGGCAGCGAGGATATGTCGAATGTCGTCGTGGCAGTCGCGCAGGTCCCGAACACCGGTTGCAACATGGGGCGGGAGCAAAATAGTGCCAACACTGGCATTCAACTGAGCGTTCTTCGAGACCCGAACGGGGGTCTCGCCAAGGCAGGATAAGGCAGCCAAGCGGGAAGCAGCATCCTGAGAAGGAGCAGCAACGACACGTGTACCGAGACGAGTGGGGTTGAAAGTAATGGAGGCATCCACGGAATCAATGAGATGTCGATGAAGGGAGAAATCGTCAGGAGGCGCAGAATCAAGAGGGAGGAGATCAAAATATTTGGCCCACGAAGCGGGACCAAACAAGGCTTGATAGGTAGCAGAACTGGAAGGAATCGAGCGAGGGCGGCCGTGACGAGGACGGCGGTGAGAACCCCCAGAGAGAGAGGGGTTAAAAGGCGCAGTAGTTACAACTAGAGAAGGAGCCGCGCCAGGGGACGAGGTAGTCACCACTGGGGGCTTGGGGCTCGACCCAACCACAGAGGAGGGAGGGGAGCCAGGGGAAGGAGTCAGAGAGGCCAAAGGAGGAGCAAGGTCGGGGCCCAATGCAGCGGAGGCTACAGAGCCCGGTCTTCCAATACGGACCGACTCGGGGGCTTGGTCGCCCACCCCACGAGCCTGAGAAGGTAAGCCAGAAGAAGCCGAAACAGGGGTAATCATCTTGACGAAAAGAAGAATTCACTCACGAATGTGCCCCCACACCCACCATGGAGCCACAATTAGAGGCAGGACACCCAACAAGAAGCTATTGCCGATCTTGTCGGGGCCTCCTAGGGGTGCGTCGTGAGTATACGCCCCACAAACGCCACCTTAAGAAACCGACAGTCCGTCGAGATCGGGTTCAGTGACGAAGTGGGGATTGGCAATAAAAGGTTCCCCTCGCTCTCGACGTCGGGTACTGCAGTTCTACGGGTGCATGAGTATGCCTCCTCAAGCACCCGGGCGTCAAAATAGAAGAAGTCCATGGAAGAACCAGAACGAGCAAAAGGTCGGCAGGAAACGGCAAGCAGATAGGAGAAGAGGGGGGGAGAAAAACGAAACAGAAGGAAAAGGAAAAGGTGCCCAGCAGAATTGGAGAGGACGGCAGCAGGAGCACAAGGCTAGAAAAGGACAGAGGACTGTCCTAAGGAGCATCACACTCCGGCAGCCGCCCACGAAGCCCCCACACGGCGACAACGAGCTGAGCGGGGAGGGGGGAGTCCGTATAAACAACTGGGCCTCTACCCTTCAGACTGAACTATTTGCCTTGATCCTTTCACTGAATTGTGTACAAGTCTCCAAACTTGATACATTAATTGTAAGCGACTCCTTATCATCCTTAAATGCTCTCAACTCTTTAAGACAACTGTAACATGCTCGTGTCCGAAGCTAGACACAAATACAACAAAATTATTAAGGATGGTATCAGAGTCCATTTCATGTGGTCTCCGTCTCATGTTGGGCTCCGAATGCATGATAGAGCTGGTAAGTTAGCCAAAGAATCTGCCTTTAAAGGAGCCGTTGAGTGTAACCTTGGATTGTCAATGAGCAATCTGAGAGCAGCAGTACACCGAGAACTTCAACAAGATCTTGTAGATCTGAGGCAAAGTGAAATTGACACCAGTAATTCCATCTATCATCATACTATCATGCAAGAGGAGCCACACATCTATGGATCATCCAATAAAATCAGCAGACTTCTAGATGTTACTACTGCTCGGCTTAGACTCGGTTACAAGTATCTCTGGGAATTCTCATTATCTGCTGATGTAGACCTGACCAAATGTAAACTGTGTCAACAAAATTATTCGCACACCCTCCGTCACTATGTGATGGAGTGCGAAAAGATACGTGAATTTAGAGACAATTATATAACCAATGTTCCAGCGATGTGTCAACATTTCATTCAAAATGATCTGCTACCAGAAATTTTAGCCAAATATCCCCAGTTTGCTAACTGTAGGTAGTAACTAAGTGATTGTAACCTATCCACCGCTGCCCACTGGATGGGGGGCGGTGTGCAGGACAAACATATAAATTTTGACACTAGCTCTCCACATATGTCAGTTGCTTAATTTAGAACCTGTACTTGAGGTCGATCTCGAACCCATTGTTGATGTGATGACTTATATTGAATTTTATAACTAGCTCATCAAGATTGTAACTTGTTTAGCTAAATGAATTGTGGGGTTCAGTCCCTGAGCCCATTATGTGCCTCTGTAACCCTTTCCACTACCGCCCACAAGATGGGTATGGGGTGCATAATAAATGAACTAAACTAACTCTTAGGTAGAAATTCTTACAACTAGTCTTTAACTAGTTAGTAATGCATACATTATACATTCTTGTGCTGACCCTATCAAGGGTGGGATTCAAACTTTATGGTAACTCTGATTAGAGTATATCCATATTAATTATTTGTGTACTCATTATTTGTGTCTATGCATTTTGAGTGCTGCTGAATGATCACCATTACATCTAATGGTGATAAAGATGAGCTAGCTGGAAGAAAGTTAATGGTGAAGTTCAAGCACTGCTCAAAATCCTTAGCTACTTATTGTTAGGTAGGTACATTTAACCTCGAGTGAGGTAGAGTGTAATTTAGCCAGGTTAATTTAGGCTATACTCAATATTACTTGTCAACTAATGAGCAAGTACCCAAGCTTCATTAGTAATACTTATTCAAGTCCTATGAAATTTGGACTTAAAGCTACCATGGCTGCTACTGAACAATTAAGGAGAACCTATATTAGCCTCAAAGGTCATTTAACTAGACTAATTAGTAAGTCTGACACCTTGTCTAAAGCAACTCCCATTGATTACTATCGACTAGAAACATCAGTGAGAGTGGCTGATCTAAAATTTGATCAAGTTAGATCTACAAGCCAGTCTTATCTCAACCTACTGAATGCCACTGAAACTGATCCTGAGGAAATAGATCAAATTATAGCAGATATTTCTCAGTATGAAGATGAGATTCAAGATAAACTTGACATACTATCCAATATAGTAACACAATCTAAATCTAATGCAAATAATACTATGTCTCAATCCAGTAATCAATTACCTGAGGTTCGTCTACCCACTTTAGACTTACCTATATTTGCAGGGCTGGATGAATAAAATTGGGACACATTTTGGACTTCATTTGAAGTTCATATACATAAGAAATCTTCTCTTGACAAGATTTCTAAATTCTCATACCTGATTAGTCTTCTCAAAGGGGAGGCTAAAAAGGTCATAAATAACCTAGCTCTCACCGAGAGTAATTATGAGGAAGCTATAAAACTGCTAAAGTTGAACTATTGCAACAAGGAGTTGAGTATAGCTAACCTGTATTACCAGTTGCTGGATCTGAATGCACCAAGTAACGGACCAGAGTCACTTCAAAGCTTCAGGCTAGAAGTACAGTCTCTAGTGAAGGCCTTAGGTACTAAAGTTGATGTACCAGCCTCATAATGGTCAATCAAGTTACTTTTGCAGAGGAAATTGCCTCGAAATATCTTAGCAGAAATTTGCTCACACTATAAAACCTTGTTTCTCACTCTCGAGCAAATATTCGAGGGACTGAGAATAACGGTTAACAGGTGTAAGACTCATGATAAGATTAAACCTGAGTCTAAACCACCTAACATTGACAACTCAAACCCAAATCGACTTTGAATAAGTCCAATAAATTCAAACCTAAGACTACTCCATCCACTGGAAAAAGGAGTGGTAGTGTAGGTATTTATTCTGTATCTCCCTCTGACGTTACAACTGATATGTCCACTAAAAGGACAAACTCAGCCAGAGAGAGAAAGTATCTGTTCTGTGAACAAGAACATGTCACCTACAAATGCACTGTTTATCCTAACTTTAATACCAGGATTAAACAGCTCCAAGAATTACACAGATGCACCAAGTGCATGGGTTCTCATGATCCCAGTAGATGTGTAGTGCAGCTACGGTTATGCAGTAGATGCAACAAAGGTGTACATCATTATGCCTTAAGTAGAAAAACTTCTACACAATCTATGACACCTGGGGAGAATTCTATGAATTCTACCACAGTACAATATTGCAAGGTACATCAAGAAATAAATGTACTTGCTACTGAGTCAGGCAATAATACCACTCTGCCTACAGCTCAACTCAAACTAATTGACAGGAAATCTAGAGTTAACACTAGAGGTCTCTTTGATCAAGGATCACAGAAAACCATCATGCAATAATTAGTCGAGCAGTTACAATCAAAACCTGCCAAACGTGAGAGACTGAATATTTCTGGGTTCTTGACTAATAGTGGACCTCGTGAATACCAAGTAGTCAAGTTGTTAGTGAGACTTGGATCTTCTACGAGTCCAATACAAGCCGTAGTAGTAGATAAACTTCCTTCAGACCTGCAGGTCACAGGACTAACCCGCACTGCGAGATATCTTAAACGAAACCGCATGAGGCTAGCAGACTACAAAATAAATTCTGACTGCCTCACTGATGTTGGTATACTTATAGGCGCTGACTATTATAAATTTATAACGGGATGCACCAGACAGCATGGAATGAATTTGTTTTCTGCTGGAGGCAAGTTGCTTACTGGACCGGTGCTTTTCCAATAAATCCCAGCGTCAACCAACCAACAATCTAACAATACAATAGTGGCGTGACTAGGCTCTGAACAGTCACCCCTACATTTCAGAGAAATATCTGAAGATAATGAGTCTGATCCACCTGTACATCGTCTGTGGGATTTAGACACTTTAGGTATTGTCCCTGAACAACCAAGCCCTGATGATATGCGGACTTGCCAGCAATATCTGGACACAGTTGTCTGTAAGGACAAACAATGCTGGGTGAGACTACCATGGAAAGTAAATCATCCACAACAAGTTAATTATTACATGGCAACCTCTCAATTACAGTCTCAATTAATACGACTGAAGAAACAGCCAGACAAATTGAACATGTATCATCAATTAATTCAACAACAACTCAATAGTAAATTTATCGAAGTTGTTGATAATGATGACCGAAAAATAGGTCACTATTTACCCCATCACGCTGTGGTGAAAGATTCATTGACCACGCCAATACGTATCATCTTCAACTGTAATGCCAAAGTGAAGGCAAACAGCATGTTTTTGAATGAATGTCTCCAAACGGGACCTAGCCTAACACAAAGGCTACATGATGTACTATTACGATGCTGCACTGGTATTTTCGCTTATACTGCTGATATCAGTAAAGCTTTCCTTAGAGTTGGCTTGCAAGAAGAGGATCGTAACTACACCAAATTTCTCTGGATTAAGGACCCACTGGATCCTAACAGTGACGTCATAACCTACCGGTTTGCCTCTGTGCTATTCGGAGCGACTTCCTCCCCGTTTCTACTTCAAGCCACATTAGATACATATTTGAGGAAGTCAAATAGCCCTTATAAAACCGAGATCAGTGACAACTTGTATGTCGATAATTTCCAGGGCCCTACAAATGACAAATCCAAATTGGTAGAAATTTACCATGAGGCTAACCGTGAGTTATTAGGAGCCAATATGCCACTACATTCATGGGCCTCAAACAATAAATCATTAAACCAGATAATCGAAAAAGAATTTTCGGGTTATCAGGTGCCTAATCAATTAAAGGTTCTGGGTGTGGAATGGAACACAAGTACTGACAAGATGAATGTCAAGTCAGTACAAACCAATAATTCATCCCTTACCATGAGAAAATTACTCTCGTATGTCAGTCAACCATTTGACCCTTTAGGCTTATTTAGTCTTATATTAATAAGGGGCTAACACCTCATGCAGGAATGCTGGCAGAAATATATGGGATGGGATGATCCGTTGCCAATTGAGTTGCAAGATAAATGGCAGATACTCAACGGATTTCAATCAATTAGGTGTTTCGAAATTTCCTCGTAAGGCTTCAGGACAAAACTTACCAACAAATTTGCACGTTTTTTGTGATGCCTCTGGCAAAGCGTATGGCGCTGCTGCCTACTTAGTCAATAGTGCACAATCAATTTTACTCACATCTAAAGCAAGAGTTGCTCCAATCAAGAAGAGAACTTTACCTCAAATGAAGTTAACTGCATTACTGGTGGGAGTGAGATTGGCTCATTGCCTGACCAAGACACTCAATAATATCCACTTTGGTGAAATCGTAGTGTGGTCAGACAATGATGCAGTCTTACAATGGGTAAGAAATAACAACAATAAAACTCCCTACGTTAGTAATCGTGTTAGGGAAATTCATGAATTATCTGCTGGATATAAATTCAGACATGTCCCCACTAAGGACAATCCTGCAGATTACTTATCACGAGGGTTAACATTAAAACAGCTAATCAAGTCTTCGATGTAGTTCAATGGACCTTCATGGCTTGTTAGTGGTCAGTGGCCCAAACAGAAGCCACAAGTCATAGTGACCAGTATCACTACTCTCATGAAAGACCCAGAATCTCATCGAATCTCAGCTATTAATCCTCACAATTATTCTAACTTGAGTAAGTTATTAAGAGTGACAGCACATGTGTTTGACTTTCTTGCTAAGATAGGAATCAGACAAGTTTCCCAATCCTATCCGCTACTGGATCGAACGTGCACAACAAGAGACATATGGAAGTGAATATGAAAATCTTCCAACTAAATTAACCAAGTCTCTAGGTGTCTGGTATGATACCAACACTCATAATATATTAAGGTGTGGAGGACGTTTGTTCATGCAAAAATTGATTTAGATACAAAGAATCCGATCCTTCTACCACGTCACCACATTATTACAAAACTTCTAGTTTTACATCACCATAAATATGGTACTTTGCATGGCGGAGTGTTAGACACTCGCCGACCTCAGACAGAAATATTGGCTTCCTCAAGGTCATCAAACTGTCAAATCAATCATTAAGTTCTGTGTAATCTGCAAAAGATACGACGCTTGAGTGTGTCCTTACCCAGGGCCTCCACCACTCCCTAAGGAGAGAGTAATTCATCTTCGTCCCTTTGAGACCACTGGTGTCGATTACACAGGAGCCTTGCTTCTCACTGGCAATCCAGATAAGATACCAGTGAAAGCTTACATTTGCCTCTTCACGTGTGCTACCACACGAGGCGTACATCTAGAAGTGACTTCTGACATGAGTGCCGAAGCCTTCATCCAAGGTTTTCGTAGATTTGCAGCTCGCAGATCCTATCCCAAACTAATGATATCTGATAATGGTTCAAATTTTGTGGCAGGAGAAGCCTGCCTACGAGAGATATGGAATCATCCAGAAGTGCAGTCTGTACTGTAGAGACGACAATGCCACTGGAAATTTATTGCTCCCAGAGCCCCCTGGCAAGGTGGGTTCTACGAACGTATGATAGGGACTGTCAAGAAATGTTTAAGGAAGACCTTGCATCGACAGAAAATTAGTTACTCCAAACACTCGTCGTGGAAATTGAGGCGCGAGTCAACAATCGCCCATTAACTTACCTATCAGATGATTTCTCACAGAGAGAGCCTCTGAGTCCCTCACATTTAATACATGAAGGCCTGCTGAGCCCTCTGATACCTTTGGCAGAAGAGGACCCCGTCGACCTTTCCCATGTAACCAGGAGTGACTTAGTAGAAAGTTACCAACATCTCTCGAGAGTAATTGAAAGGTGGAATGAGGTGTGGACTCGAGAGTACCTCACAGCTCTACGAGAGTACCACTATGGAGCTTCGAGCCCCTATAATAAAGTTCAACTCTAACCAGGAGATCTAGTATTGGTTGACAGTGATGGACCAAGGTCAGATTGGCCTATAGGCAAAATTGTCTCTATCCACCCAGATCCCTAAAAGCTTCCTCATTTAGGTTTCTGAATGAAGTTCTAATTTTCGCCAGTGTAGAGTACGCTGCTGTCGTTATCCTATTTATATGTGCCTCAGGAGTTAGATTAGGTGTCACATCCACTCCCAGGTCTCTTTCTCGAATCGTTACAGGTAGGCTGTTCCCCTTCATTGTGTACTGTCCCTTTGGTCTCCTGTCACCTGATCCCATTTCCATAACTTTACATTTACTGGTGTTAAACTCCAGTAGCCATTTCCCTGACCATCTCTGCAGCCTGTTTAAGTCCTCTTGGAGGATCCTACAATCCTCGTCTGTCACAACTCTTCTCATTAATTTTGCGTCATCTGCAAACATTGACATGTATGATTCCACTCCTGTAAACATATCATTTACGTAAATTAGAAAGAGGATTGGTCCCAGCACCGATCCTTGAGGTACTCCACTTGTTACTGTTCGCCAGTCCGACTTTTCGCCCCTTACCATTACCCTCTGGCTCCTTCCTGTTAGGTAGTTCTTCACCCATACTAGGGCATTTCCGCTTACTCCTGCCTTCCTCTCAAGTTTGTATAGCAGTCTCATGTGCGGTACCGTATCAAAGGCCTTTTGGCAGTCAAGAAATATGCAGTCTGCCCAGCCTTCTCTGTCCTGCCTTATCCTTGTTACTTTATCATAGAATTCTAAAAGGTTTGTTAGGCATGATTTCCCTGTCCAGAACCCATGTTGGTGCTTGTTTACAAACCCAATGCTCTCCAGGTGCTCAACAAGTCTTAGCCTAATTATTCTTTCAAGTATTTTGCAGGGGATGCTTGTCAGTGATACGGGTCTGTAGTTAAGTGCCTCCTCCCTATCACCCTTTTTGAAAATCGGTACGACATTTGCCTCCTTCCAGCAACTGGGCAATTCTCCCGACATAAGTGACTCATTAAAGATCATTGCCAGAGGCACGCTGAGAGCCTGCGCTGCCTCTTTAAGTATCCACAGTGATACTTTATCTGGTCCAACAGCTTTATTTGCATCCAGTGTTGTCAACTGTTTCATTACATCCTCTGCTGTCACCTCTATATCTGATAGTCTTTCATCTTGGGTAATCTCTTCTAACAATGGGAGCTGCTCAGGCTCGGTTGTGAACACTCCATGGAATTTTGCATTCAGTACCTCGCAGATTTCCTTGTCGCTTTCTGTATATGCCCCTTCTGTTTTCCTCAGTCTTGTCACTTGGTCATTTACCGACATCTTCCTTCTTATATGGCTATGTAGTAATTTTGGTTGCTTTTTCGCTTTGACTGCAATATCGTTCTCATAATTTCTTTCCGACACTCGTCTTATGTTAATGTAATCATTCCTAGCTCTGTTACATCTAATCCTGTTGTCCTCTGTCCTTTGTCTTCTGTACTTCCTCCACTCCCTCCTGCTTCTCACCTTTGCTTCCTGACACTGTCTATTAAACCATGGGTTATTATATTCCCTCCTGCTTTTTTCCTTTATTGTTGGAATAAATCTATCTTCAGCCTCCTTGCATTGCAATATGACTTGGTTCATCATACCTTGCACTGTTTTTCCTCCAAGTTCTTCCTCCCACTGCACTTCTCCCAGGTAGTCCCTTATCCTTCTGTAGTCCCCTTTTCTGTAATCAAGTCTCCTTTCCCGGACCTCTTGTCCTTTGGTCACAATTTTAAGCTCCATCATGTAGTCAAAGACTAAGACACAATGGTCACTAGCTCCTAGTGGTATTTCATGTTCCAACTGCTCGATGTCTTCTACATTCTGAGTGATAATGAGATCTAATAGGCTGGGCGTATCCCCTCCTCTTTCCCTAGTATCTTCTTTCACATGCTGTGTTAGGAAATTCCTGTCAATAACGTCTACCAGCTTCGTTCCCCAGGTCTCCTCCCCGCCATGGGGATTCCTCGTTTCCCAATCTATCTCTCTGTGATTTAGGTCCCCCATGACCAGCAGCTTCGCTCTCATTCTATGCGCTAAAGTTGCTGCCCTCTGCAGTTCATCCATACATGTCTTGTTGCTGTCCTCGTACTCCTGCCTGGGCCTTCTACTGTTTGGTGGGGGATTGTAGAGTATCAAGATTACAATCTTCTTCCCATCCACTGTCAGAGTTCCATGTATGAAGCTTGTGCTTTCATTGGTACCCGGATTTTCCAGCTCATCAAACTTCCATTTCCGCTTTATTAGTAGTGCCACTCCTCCTCCCTGTCTCTGTGTCCTTTCTTTTCTTATCACCTGGTACCCCTCTGGAAAGATTGCATCCGAGATCATGCCATTTATTTTAGTTTCCACTATTGCCACTATGTCTGGGTCTGCCTCACTAACTCTTTCTTTTACCTCTTCTGCTTTATTGGCTACCCCATCAGCATTGGTGTATCAAACCTTGAGACTCTTCTTGGAAACTCGGGTGTCAGAGTTCCACCTTTCACCAGGGGTCTGGGGGGAACTGGGGGGTGTCTGGGGGGCAAGTGGGGGCTGTGGGGGTGAGTGGGGGGGTGCTAGGGGGGTGCCTGGGAGTGCCTGGTAGGCGAATGGGGTCTGGGCATCTAGGGGGGTAGGAAGGGCATAATGGGTCTGAAAGTTAGGGGTCTGAATAGCATAGGGGGGTTGAGAAATAGAGTGAGACTGAGAGTCAGATAGAGGTTGAGAGGTTGGGGGGAAGATGGATACTGAGGGCGGAGAGCTGAGATGAGAATGGAGCATGGGTGCTGGGAGTGGAAGAGAGGGTATATTAGTTAGGGCGGAATCGGGGGTAGGTGGGGGTTTTGGGGTAGAAGAGGGGAAGAGGGAGATGGGGGAAGGTGTTAGGGGGTCACAAGGTGAGGGAGTTAAATGTGGGCTGGAGGTGCATAGGAGGGGTGAGGGTTGGGTGGGGTTTGGGGGTGAGTGGAAGAGGGGTGCAGTGGAAGCTGGGATGGAGTAGATGGAATTGAAGTCAATGGGGTAGAAGGGGCAGGGGAGTAGGAAGGGGTATTTGGGGAGGGGGGATGGAAAGGTGGGTTTGGGGAGGGCATGGCTTGACCCACTGGGGTCGCTGACAAGTGTGATGTAGCAGGGGCAGGGGAATCGTTGTGGAGGTGCAAATGTGGAAGGGACAGGGGGGTTTTGGGAGGCTGAGGCAGGGGGGATGTATAGGAAGGCTGAGTTGGGGAGGATGCGACCTGGGAGGTGACCTGGGAGGTGGCCTGGGAGGTGACCTGGGATGTGACCTGGGAGGTGAGACTACCTGAGAGGCTAGTTCGGTGTCGTTGTTGCCATCTATTTTTGTGGGCTACTTGCTCATCCTTCGTCATAAACCTCTCTATAAGCACATTGTAATGGGTTTCACTTCCTCAGAGTAAATGCTTGGTCCTCATTATGTACTCCACTGCCTCCTCATTGGAGAATTGCACCAGAACAGGTCTATTCTTGGTACAATTGTAAGGTCCAACCCGTCGATTGATATCCACCTCGCGTTCTGCCATCTCTGCTCCAATACACCTCAATATCTCGTGCAATTCGTATTTTTCTGTTTCTATTCTCTCTTGTCTTGTTGGTGCCCTAGATTCGAATAATCCATGTATTATAATAGACCGTCTCCTCAGTAATTCATTGTCATGCTGGTAGCCTGTCCCCTGGGGATTCCCCATCCCAACCGCAGTCACTAACCCATCCCCCACTAATCCTCTATCCTTAGCCATGCTGCTAATCCTTCCTAATTCGTTTGTGATACGAGCACATTCCCTCTCCCAGTCCTCTCTTCCCTTCCTAATCTCTTCCTGAACATAGAGCATAAGTTCTTGTTTCTGCCTCTCTACCGCATCCTGTATTTGCTGAAATACCTCACTTTTAATCCCCTGGATTAGATCCTCCAACCAATCACTCCTTCTCTCTACAAATTTCCCTATTAATTTGTCTATAAATCTGTCCTCCTCCTCATCCCTGCTGGTGATTGACCTTGAACCCCTTCTAGTCATTGCAGTAACAATCTAGCCAAAAAGGCGCTCCTCAATACCTTGCACAATCTGCTAACACAATAGGTGAGTGAATCTCCAATCGTCGTCCCACGTGGTGGTTGTTGCCGGAGGTGAGGTCACGCGGTCAGAGGTCGGTGAGGTCTGCTTCCACACTGCACAGTATTTCCTCAACTATTTTGAATTACGCTAATTAAACTGTTTTTCTTCACTACCTTATGGCTCTGGTCAAAACCCAAGGTTTTTTCATTCACTTGTACATTCACTTATAGTCTTTTTCACTTCGAAGTTGCCTGATTACCCCTCCCACTCCACTAGTGAACCAGGAGCTCCCAACCCACGTCCACCCAACACGATGGTCACAAGACAAGTGTGTGTGTGTGTGTGGGGGGGGGGGGAGGTTTGATGGGTAACTGAGATGAGTAATGTGTTGAGGTTTCATGGGTTTATATTAATCCGACTCATCTTGTTTATATTAATTCATCTTGTTTATATTAATCCGACTTGTTTGTTAACTAAAATGTTGTTATCACCAAAGTCATATTTTAATGCAATTTTAAAGTTAATATAAATAAAAGTGAGCTGATAATGTGATTACTTGCTATAAGTCAGGTTTATAAGTCGGGTAGCGCCGCCCACAGGTCCACCTTCCACGCCCACATCTACACCCAGCGCCGAACACCAGCAGTACAACACCTTTACTGGGTCAACTCAATGCTCATCCACAAGCATTACCTCTTGAATATTTATTTTATTGTTTATTCTGTAGGCCAACTGCCACTCTGCTATTGAAGAATGTGTGACTGTGTACAAGGTCGTACAGAGTACCATTCATATTCCAGAGTCTTGGTGGTGTAGGGCATTGCAAATAGTTAATGTTGGCAGCTGGTTTTTAGGTTTATAAGATCATTAGGTACTAGTACAGAGTATTTGAATATAATATGTAGTAGCTCTTAGAAAATTCTGGGAGTTCATATTTGCATAAAATTTTAGATCGTGTGAAGACTAAGGTAAGGTAATTATCAAAAGAAGGCACCAAACCGGGAAGGCTATGTAGCACCATCAAAGTGCGAAATAATCGGAGGGCGCTAAATATCACCAAGGATGCCATTACGAGAACAAAGACGCATAAGGCGAATGATATCAAAAGTATCCGATTCACCTAGAATTCTATCGAGGGACAGGCGACCGCGAGGGACGGTCGGAAAGCAAGACACACGCTCGTCCTGGAAGTCAGGACATTCAACAAGGACATGCACAACTGTAAGAGGGACAAAGCAATAAGGAGCAGGGCGGCACTCCATTAAGTGACCGTGGGTTAAGCGGGTATGACCAACCCGCAGCTGTGCCAAAGCAGTTTCCCACCGCCGGTTACGGTGGTAGGAGGAAGGCCACGGGGACACACTACGTTTGAGAGTACGCAGCTTGTTACCAACCACAGAGGACCAACAACCCTGCCAACGGGCAAGGATGGAGGACTGAATAACAGGATAAAAGTCGGAATAAGGAATACCTTTACGGGAGATGGGACAAGAACGGATAGCTTCCTTAGCGGCAGCATCCGCACACTCATTGAAAGAAACACCAATATGGCTGGGAACCAAGCAAAACTCTACTGATTTAAATTTACTTGAAATAAGAAACAGCCAATGTTGAATCTCGATGACCACCGGATGGACAGGATTAAAGGGCCCTAGAGTCATGAGGGCACTACGAGAATCAACTACAACCACAGAGGATTAATGAGAATGAGAAAGCAAGAGACGAAGAGCATAGAGAATAGCATAAAATTCTGCTGTAAAGACGCTAGCCTCTGAAGGGAGGCGACACATAAGTACGGTCAGGAAAAACAACAGTAGCCCACACCGTCCGCAGACTTAGACCTATCGGTGAAGATGGAAATAGAGTGGGAGTGCGAAGAAAAGTGCTCAAGGAAGAGGCTTTTCAGAATTGTAGGACGGGTAAAGGCTTTAGTAATACAAGTCAAGGACGCACAAAACTTGGGAAGGGGGACTCTCCACGGAGGTAAGGAAGGAACAATATGAGGAGAAACATTAGAAATATGAACAGAAAGAGAATCCTGTAAACGAGATAACCAGACAAAGTGGGAGACGATGAAGAGGAACAGGAAACACAGGAGGAGGAAAAGTCAATGCACGACAGAGGCGAGAGGAAGGATGTTGGAAGGACCGCGCAAGATAGCGAAGACAGTAGCGATCACAGCGGTCCTGAAGAGAGAGAAAGCCAGTGTCAACATACATCGTGTGAAGACTAATGTTGATAGATGGGTGATTCGCTACTGTCCAGATGCATTTAAAATTCCATAATATATTTCATCCATTCCTGATTACTTGTTAATCAAGTGATTAATATTAAATTTAATATTATAGGTATTAGAATGATTAGGCAACAGAATATGCAGGATTGAGCCTGGGAAGAAAGTCCACCAAGAGCTATTTTTGCATCCATGATCCCCCATCCCCTTCCTAAGAGAAGGCTTTTCCACCAATATATTGCCAAACTAAAAATTCTGTGTACTTGACTCTACCTTGAAGTTACCTTGAGGTGCTTCCGGGGCTTAGCGTCCCCGCGGCCCGGTCGTCGACCAGGCCCCCTGGTTGCCGGACTGATCAACCAGGCTGTTGGACGCGGCTGCTCGCAGCCTGACGCATGAGTCACAGCCTGGTTGATCAGGTATCCTTTGGAGGTGCTTATCCAGTTCTCTCTTGAACACTGTGAGGGGTCGGCCAAATATGCCCCTTATCTGTAGCCTGACTCGAGGGAAGAATTATTTGTATGTGAGAATCAGTAGCCAGGAAGTGTTGTGTAACAAAGTAAATGACTGAACAGCAGGTGATGAGATGCTCTAGCAACTGAGGTGCTTCCTCGTTATAGTTTGTTTGTATCTCTGCCTTGACCGTGTCTTCCTTTCTTTGGAGTGGAAAACAGATGTGTACATGATAAATTCTAAAGCATCGGATGGTTGGAAGGTTGAGCTAAGATGGTGGGCCAAGGGTAGCAAATGATGGCAAAGGGCGACGGGCGGTTGTGCATGGCGCTACCACTGCTCGGGGCCCCGTAGATGATAGACACGCAGGGGACAAGTAATGCACAACATGACATTGCTGCATTACTGAGTGGGTCTAGTAGCATACAATGCTACTGGACGCACACGTCTTAACTCAGGTGACTAGTGTAAGATTCATCGCCTCCTGCCCAACTGTGTGGTGGCGCTATACCTGCACCCCACTCCACTGTTTCCCCTCCCTGACCATTGCCCTTCCTGACTACCTTCTTTCTTACACAACCCTGAGTGACTCTGGACTCTTACTTGCCTCTAATTTTTGTTATCACTTCAATCATTGGCCACTATTCTGTCCCTTGCTATCTTGCTGTAAGTTTTTGACTATCTTCCATGTTTCTCTCATTTTATATCATAATGGATGTCTGCCACTGATATTTTGTTCTCTACACAGGAATGTTCCCATGTTCTTTCTTTTTGCCAATTACATTGAATTTCTTGTATCATAATTTTTCCACTTAATTCTTGCTCTTTATATTCATCATTTCCCTGTCTTCATTTCCAGACTAACTTTACACTTTCATTTTATTAGAATTTTAAATGGCATTTTTACATCAGTTTAAATTCGTAACAGTTTCTTACTAACAGTACCATTATACCAGTACAGTATTATATAGTCTTTGTAGCAGCTGTAACTGCTACAAAGACTATTTGTACTGCAAAGTAACCGATTTATTTGTATTGCAGCTGTAACTTCTGTAAGACGTTTCCATCATAACTCAAAACTCCAGTCAATAATAATAAAACTAACCTTCATTTACTTACAAATTGTTAATCAAAATCCAGCCTATTACTAGGGCAACATCTAAGTAACTGAATCAGTACTAACAAATTTAAATAGTGTCTAACATAGGCCTCCACACTGGGCTGGGTGGCAGGCCTGGGCGAGCTTTGTCTACTGCCAAAAGTACACAGGCTGAGAGAGAGAGAGATTACTGTTGAATAAGACCTCCGTCTGAATATATCCTCACAGGTGATGAGTATATGTAAGACAGATTACATGTGGTAAGCATAAACCTGAAATACTCATGAAAAACTGGCAGCGGTTCACATGTCCGCCATGAGTTTGAGGCGACTCGCCTCCTTACAGGCATGGCACTATCCACTATATTCAACATTACAATAGGAGAATACAACTTCCTTGGCCTTAACCGCCTTCTGTCACACTTGAAACTGTACGACTCCAGAGCTCTGCAAGACATCTTTGGGTCAAGGAAACAATACGTAATTATCAAAGAAGGCACCAAGCCAAGAAGACTATGTTAAAGACTATGTAGACGGCTATAATGGCTGGCTAAAATGCAGTAGAACAAAGAATAAATGCAGGGGGGGGATGCAATTCTCAGAAGGACCCTGACTGTTCCCTGGCCCTTGCTAATTTGCATGAAGAGGTAGTGTTAGCTATCTTCACAGTCAGACCCCAATCTTTTCTTCAACCACTTTGCAATACTTGAAACCATTCTTAAATGGCTCAAGAATCAGTGGGTAGCTAGGCTGCAAGATAGAATAACGGGTAAGGCTCAGAATATTTTTGCTTCCTTATCCATTACTCTTTTTATTATGATTTTGTTAAGTAAGCAAATATAGATGTGTATGAATTAAACCAACTGGGCACATTTGATAACCGCTCAACCCAAAGGGTTGAAGGGTTATGAACCTTATATCTATTTGGGACAAATACTGTGTGGGGGATGACCAGTGGAAACCCATGACTATGTAGAGACTGGTCTCTACCAGAGCCTCATTATTGACAGTGCTTTAGATTCTGTGGAAAAGAGGATCCAGACGAGTGTGTTGCTCTGTGGCATTGCTGGTGCGATTCAGTCGACCTCCTTGGTTTCGGTCCATATCAGGTGTCTTAACCCCAGAGTTTTGCACCCTAGCGATCTGTGAAAACTTACCCATGCCTGGTACTGATGTGATGATGGGATATGACCTCGCTAGACAGCCCAGAGTTGTACCGGCTCATCTAGTCATGTTGACCCAGCCTGACAGTGTGTCCTTATCCCAGCCTGTTGCTGAGGATTCAGTGTACCCTGCCTGCACGGTTACTAGGTCGATGAGACCCAGTAGACCAAGTTTTGCGTCAGGCGAAAAGGAAGATTCTAGAGGGGCCCGGACTTCTGTTGAGGAGTAGAAAGTGGACCTCACTGATACTTTTATGCCAACCTCTGAGGATGGTATTGAAACGCACGCGTTGTCCACCCTTCCTGCGGTAACCAGTGTTGACCACAGGGAGGAAATCGGTCCAGGGGGTATTTCCCCCAGCCTGCCGAAGGTTGATGCCTTCAACTTAAGTACCTTACAGAATAATGACTAGTTTAGCTATATGTTGTAAGGAGGCAGTCTCTTTGCTAGAAACCTTGGCTGAGGGGAACTGGTTATTACCACCATGAACAGTTTCTGATGAGCAAATGGATGCCCCCAGCACATCCCCCCCTTAGATGACTGAGGGAATTATTCAGCTTTTTGTCCCCAAGGCTTACCAAGAGCAGGTCCTCCAGGCGACCCATGATCCCATGAGTAGACATCAAGCTGTTTCTAGCATGTACCACAAAATACATACATTTTTCTACTGGCCTAAGGTTAAGAAGGATGTCCTAAGGTATTGTAGGTAGTGTACCATTTGTCAAAAAAATAGGGAAAAATCAGGCCTTGCCCAGGGCTACCATGCGATCCATTGTTGTACCCCAAGAACCATTCTCCCTTGTGGTAACTGACTGTGTGGGGCCACCTGCCCCGGACCCACTCGGGCAACATCTGTATGATTAAGGTAATGTGCTTGATGACTAGATTTCCCTAAGAGTATGCGGACCAGAACACTAGAACGAAGACACTTTTCAGATACTTGTGGCAGTTTCTCATTGTTTGGTATGCCTAAGATCACAAACTGATAATGGGGCCAATTTCAGGTCAGGCTCATTCAGGGAATTCTGTGACTCATGCCCTCGAGCACCGGCTCGCTAGCCCTTACCATCCACAAAGTCAGGGAACACTGGAGAGGTTTCACCAGACCCTAAAGAAGATGCTCAAAACCACGGGGGAGGGGTTCCAGTTAAGTTGGGACGTTAATCTTCCCCCGATGTTTGTAGCCCGAGAAGGGTTACAGTTAGTCATTGGGTTCGTCCCCCCCCCCCCCCTTCCCCTTTTGACCTAATCTTTGTACATGAAGTTAGGGTTCTCCTTAAAATGCTGCAGGAGAAGCTAATGGGTGATGTTTCTGCTTCAGTAGGGGGATAATTTTTGGGTCATTTTAATGCGAGTTAAGACGAATTGTCTAAATGTAAGGAAGCAGCCCTGCAACATTTGCAGAAGACTAGGGGGATGGGGTGGGGGAAGGGGGGCCATGAAACAGTGACATGAATACATTTTTAAGGCCCAAGTTAGGAAGTTTGGGCCCGGGGACCTGATACTTTGGTTGAAACCCCGTCTGGATTCCTCGATGTCCCACAGATTCGAGGGCCATACGAGATAGTTACCCTGTTGGGAGACCTGTCTTGCAAGATTAAACCCCTAGAACCCCTTAGGCAGCTAAGCATTGGTCTCCTAAACCACCTGAAACTTCATCAGGGACCACACCAAGTGCTCTGTGCTGTTCAAGGATGGGCTGACATTGTAGAGGACCCGAATGGGGATATTTTAACTAACCTTGTCTCTTATAATTCTAGTGTGGGCGGGGAGATGCCGACTCATTTGCAGGAGACTGAACAGCAGGAGATGCGAGAGATGTTGGCAGAGTTCGACGAGTTGTTTGGGGAGATTACATCCCAGACCTCACTGGTTTGCCATGATGTGCAACTCATCAATGCTACCCTTATTCAGGGGTACCCCTATTGGGTGTACCCTCAAGATCTGAACCCCCATATCCAGGTGGTGGTGGACGTCCTCCTCCAGCATGGACTCATCCACCCAAGTAGCAGCTCCTGGTGCTCGTCGTGTTTATAAGTGATAAAACCAAGTGGTGCCTGGCGGCTGTGCACTTATTATCGTCGTCCCAACAAGGTCACTAAAGTTGATACGTATCACTTGCCCTTTTTAGGAGTGTATTGACCAGATTGGACATAACATTTGTGTGTCAAAATTTGACTTGTCCAAGGGTTATCAAATCATCCTCATGGCACGTGCCAGTGAGGTCACTGCGTTTATCAGCCCTGATAGGACGTTTGAGTACCTGGTTATGCCTTTCAGTCTGCATAATGCACCTGCTACCTTCCACAGATTGATGAACTCTGTATTGACTTGTGTACATAATTGTAGGGCTTACCTGGACGATATTGTATTATACAGCCCCATTTGGGAGGAGCATGTGGTAGGATTACGAAAAATATTCAGGTCCCTGAAACGGGCAAATTTAACTATCACTGTACATAAATGTAGGTTGGCCTAGGAACCATTGTGTATTTGGGCCATGAGGTCAGGCAAGGGAAGGTAATCCCATTCAAGACAAGATTCAGGCCATCGTGCACTATCCAGTCTTAACGAGTAAAAACGAGGTTAAGAGTTTCATGGGCATGATTTCCTACTACTGGAGGTATTGTAAAATTTACTCCATTGTGGTGGCACCTATGACCAAGTTGTTGAAAAAGAGGGTCAGGGTCAAGTTCAAGTGGACACAGGAGTGTCGAAACAATTTTGAAAGCCTAAAAGGAACCTTGTCACCTTTCCCTGTGTTGGCCAGCCCCCAGTTTGATCTCGAAGTTATCTTGAGATGATTTCGGAGCTTACTACCCCCACGGCCCGGTCCTCGACCAGGCATCCTTTTTGTTACACATTCACAGGAAGCAGCACGTAGCAGCTGTTTAACTCCCAGATACCTATTTACTGCTAGGTGAACGGGGCCACCCGAGTGAAAAAAAATTGCCCCATTTGTGTGTGCCTCCACCGGGAATCGAACCCGTAACCTCAGGACTACGAACCCAAAGCGCTGTCTACTCCACTGTCAGGCGCCAACCCGTTCTCACACTTTTGTATAGTCAATATTGACTGTAAGATAGTGCGAAAACGGGTTGCAGGCGCCCAGCTGTCAGGCAGATTAGCCATATATCCTGTATATTTATGCGTCTGATTTAGGTGCTGGGGCAGTATTATTTAAAAAAAAGGGGTAGATACTGTCGATCATCCAGTGTATTATTTTTCCAGGAAGTTCGGTGGTGCGAAGGTGCGGGGGCAGTGGTGTTTAAAAAAGGGGGAGATACACTGGATGATCGACAGTATTATTTTTCCAGGAAGTTTGATAAAGCCCACAGAAACTATTCGGTGGTGTAAAAGGAAGCCTTGGCATTAATCCTAGCTTGCCATAAAGTAAGTAATTATCAAAAAGAAGGCACCAAACTGGGAAGGTAATATAGCAGCATCAAATGTGTGGGATAATCAGAGGGCGCTAAATATCACAAAGGGCACCAATACAAGAACAGAAACGCACAAGGCGTACAATATCAAAAGTATCAGTCACCAAGAATACTATTGAGAGACGAGCAACTGCGGGGGACAGTCGGAAAAAAAAGACATACGCTCGTCCCGGAAGTCAAGACAGTCAACAAGGATATGCACGACCATAAGAGGGACAATGCAATTAGGACAATAAGGAGCAGGGCGGTGCTCCATCAAGTGACCATGAGTTAAGCGAGTATGGCCAATACGCAACCTCGCCAGAGCCGTTTCCCCATCACCGGTTACGGTGGCAGATGGACGACCATGAGGATAGAGAACCTTTAAGAGAACGTAGTTTATTCCCAGTAACAGACAACCAACAAGCCTGCCAACGGGTAAGGATGGAGGAATGGGTAACCGGGTAAAAGTCGGAATAAGGAATACCTTTACGAGAGATGGGACAAAAGCGGACAGCTTCCCTGGCGGCAGCATCCACACGCTCGTTTAAAGAGACACCAATATGGCTGGGAACCCAACAAAACTCAACAGACTTAAATTTACTGTCAACAAGAAACAGCTAATGCTGGATCTCGACAACCACTGGATGGACCAGATTAAAGGACCCGAGAGCCATGAGGGCACTACGAGAGTCAACAACAACTACAAAGGAAGATTGACAACGAGGAAGCAGGAGACGAAGAGGAGAGAATAGCATAAAGCTCCACTGTGAAGATGCTAGTCTCCGGAGGTAAGCAACACACAAGTGTGATCAGGAAAAACAGCAGTAGCCAATACCGTCCTCAGACTTTAACCCATCAGTGAACACGGAAACGGAGTGCGTGCGAAAAGAAAAGTGCTCAAGGAAAAGGCGTTTCAGAACTGTAGGAGGGTTAAAAGCTTTAGTGATGTGGGTCAAGGACGTACAAAACTGCAGAAGGGGGACTCTCCACGGGGGCAAGGAACAACACGAGGAGAAATGTTAGAAATATGAACGGAAAGAGAATCCTGTAAGCGAGATAACCGGACAGAAAGAGGGATGTGGAGAAGAGGAACAGGATCCGCAGGAGGGGTAAAAGTTAAAGCACGACAGGCGAGAACAAGGATGTTGCAGGGATCGTGCAAGATAGCGAAGACAGTAGCGATCACGGCTGTCCTGGAGAGACAGGAAGCCAGTGTCAACATAAGCTGAGGATGGGAGTCGAACGAAAGGCACCAGAGCTGAGGCGCAACCCAGTATGGTGCAAAGCATCAAGACGGCAAAGAGTAGGATGAGAAGCAGACGAGTAAGCAGGGCAACCATAATCGAGCTTATACAGGACAAGAGAGGAATGTAAAGCAAGGAGTGCGCACCTATCTGCCCCCCAAGAAGTATGGGACAATACCCGAAGGAGGGTAAGGGCCTTAGAGCACTCAACACGGAGGTAAGAGGTATGGTGAGACCAAGACAAACGATTGTCAAAGAATAACCTGAAAAGCTTCGCGGAATCTTTGTACAAGGGGATGACCATAAAGTGACAGAGGGATGAAGAACGACCCGTTTCCGACTAAAACTCATGGCACAAGTCTTAGTAGAAGAGAACGTGAAGCCATGATCGGTGGCCCAAGACTACACGGCATCAATCTCAAGTTGAAGTTGAAGGTGAGGCGAATCATCACCTTCACGTGGTCATCAGGAAGATGACCACGAAGGCCAAAAGAATGAAGCTGGGATAGAATATGATATCGCCAAGTGGTGTCGTAAGCCTTTTCCAGGTCAAAAAGGACGGCAACAACGGAGGTCCTCGCAGCAAAAGCAGTACGAATATAGACCTCCAAGTTCACATGGACATCTGTCGTGCTGTAGCACTTGCGGAAACCAAATTGAGAAGGGGAGAGGTGGTGATGGTGTTCCAGGAACCACATCAGACGAACGTTAACCATACGTTCAAAGTGTTTGCAGACACAACTTGTGAGGGCAATAGGGCGAAAGTCCTTAGGGGAAGTTCCCAAAGACCCTGGTTTGTGAACAGGAAGGACAACGGCATCGAGCCAGTCCTCAGGGACTGACGACGACTCCCTGATCCGATTATACAGACTCAGTAAATACCGAGACGTGCACGGAGGGAGATGGCGAAGCATCTCGTAATGAATACCATCAGAGCCCGCCGCCGTAGAACCGCAGAGGGCCAGGGCAGAACGAAGTTCAGAGAGAGAAAAGGGATCATTATAGGAAAGTCGAAGACCAGCGCAAAAATCTAAAGGACGAGACTCAAGAACAGGTTTACTAAGAACGAAAGATTGGGGAAGATGAAGACCAGAGCTAACAGAAGAAAAGTGGGAACCCAGTTCGGTAGCAACCTGCAACGGGTCCGCCACAAGAGTACCACGGAGGTGAAGGACAGGTGAAACATTGGGAACGAACTTACCCGCTATCTTGTGGATACGCTTGAAGATCTGTAGCAGGGGAGTTTGACGTAATTGTGGAGACATAAGATGCCCAACAATCACGCTTAGCCGTACAGATGGCCCTACGGGCCACCGCACTCGCTTTCCAAAAGAAAAGAAAAGAATCGGCCGTCTGCCGACGGCGGTGCCTCTTCCAGGCTGCACGCTTACAGCGGACAACCCGAGCACAGTCTGCATTCCACCAGGGAACGCACTTCCGCGGACCCCGAGAGGAAGAGCGAGGAATAGAGCTGAGGGCAGCGTCGAAGACTGTCATGAAAAAGGAGGAGAGCGCGAGGGAGAGGCAGAAGGGAGAGGTCAGAGACAGCAGCACTGAGCGTAGAGAGGTTCCAGTCCGCTTTAGCAAACTGCCACCTAGAGAAGGAGAGGGAAGGACGAAAAGAGAAAAAGGAAACAAGGATGGGGAAATGGTTACTGCCATGGAGGTCATCAAGAACCTGCCACGTGAAATCTAAGTAAAGAGAAGAAGAGCAAAGAGAAAGATCAAGACAGGAAAGGGTGCGAGTCCGAGAGTACAAATGAGTGGGCTCACCAGAATTCAGAATAGACAGAGAAGAAGAGAGGATAAGCGGCTCAAAAAGGAGTCCTCGGGTATTCGTCCGAACATCACCCCAAAGAGAATGACGACAATTGAAATCACCCAGCAGGAGCACAGGCTCCAGCAAGGAGTCCAGGATGTGTTTCAGATCAGGAAGAGAATGCGGGACACTCGGGGGGAGATAAATGGAATGAACTGTGTACCATTTCCCCACAAAGATAAGAGCAGCAGAACAATGGAGAGGCAAAGGAAAAAGGTAAGGGGACATAGGGATCATCAGTGCGAATCAAGAGAGCTGAAGAATTAGGAGCCCCAGCTATTGGTGAGGGGGGGGGGGAGAGAAAGGAATAGCCACGAAAACGACCAGGACGAGTACCAAGCATCGGCTCCTGGAGTCAGACACAAAGGGGCGAAAACTGCGAAATCAGAAGTTCGAGTTCGAGGAAATTGGCGTCGAACGTTCCATTGAAGAATAGACATCGACGAGAAGAGAAAGGACAACAACAGAGAACAAGGAAGAAACAAAGGGGAAAGAGGAACTAAGCACGTTAAAGAATATCAGGGTCGGGATCAGGGTCAGCAAAGTCAGAGTTAGGGGGCATAGGTAAACTGAGCAAAGACGGACGGAAGGAAGCGGGAGAACAGACCAGAGGGGGGCGGGTGGGATCCGGAGGAGGAAGAGGTGGAAGAGGAGACAACGGAGAGGAGCAGTCAAGGACAGCAGCAGGAAAAGGGGGGGTAGAAAGAGGGGAGTGCACCTCAGCAAGGGCAGCAACCGAGAGGGAAGCAGGGGCCAAAGAAACCTCCATAGCAGGAACAGGGGACGCAACCACCGAAACGGGAGGGGAAGGAGCGATAGAGGCAGAAGTAAGAGCCGAAGAAGAAAGCGAAACTTTCTTACCCGCCGGGTAGGAGCCAGGCTTATGCTTCTGACGTAAAGAGAGAGGTTTCCCAGCAACAACGTACTGGACAACGGATTCTAGCGTCTCAAGAGAAGCTGAACGAGAGTACAAACGACAGCCGTTTGGAGAGCAATGGACATCAGCCCGCACCGACAGGCGGTGGGGAGAGTCAAGAGAAGGAGGTGAAGGATGGGAAGGAGGAACAGAGGGAGACGAGGAAGAAGACACAGGAGACGAGACAGACCGGGTAGAAAGGAGGGGAACCACAGACAGAGGACCAGGAGGTGGATCCTTCGGGACAGAACTCAAAGGAACAGAGGAGGGGGCAGTGGGCGTATCAGGGTCCAAGGCCCGGAAACGGTTGTGAGGGAGGAAGGTGGGAAGGATGAGGAGAGGAAGAGCGCAACACGCGAGCATAAGAGATATTAGCATAAGGCGGGAGCTGGCGAACCTGGCGCCTCGCCTCAGGAAAATATAAACGCTCCCGGTGCTTCAAGTTGAGGACGGCGGCCTCAAGCTTGTAATGGACACACGCACGGGAGAAGGTAGGATGGGCCTCACCGCAGTTGAGGTAACGAGCCCGGGGAGAAGTGCACTCTGACTGTCCTTTGTGTGGTGGCGAAGGTCACTGAGAGAGTCACAGAGCAGCGGAGGGCACCATACCCAAACCTCCAGCACTTGTTACAGAGCCTAGGAGAAGGAATGTACTCCTAGACAGAGCACCTGGCACCAGCAAGAATGACAGAGGGTGGAAGGGTCCGACCATCAAAGGTAATCTTTGCAACCCGAAGGGGTTGACGGCGACTATCACGAGGGGGACGAGTAAACGTGTCCACCTGGAGAAAAGAGTGGCCCTGAGCAGCAAGGATATGTCGAATATCGTCGTGGCAGTCTCGCAGATCCCGAACACTGGCCGCAACATGGGGCGGGAGGAGAATAGTGTCAACACTGGCGTTCAACTGAGCCTTCTTTGAGACGCTAACAGGGGTCACACCAAGGCAGGATAAGGTAGCCAAGCGGGAAGCTGCATCCTGAGAAGGAGCAGCAATGACACGTGTACCGAGACGAGTGGGGTTGAAGGTAACAGAGGCATCCAAGGAATCAACGAGATGTCGATGGAGGGAGAAATCGTCAGGAGGCGCAGAATCAAGAGGGAGATCAAAATATTTGGCCCACGAAGCGGGACCAAACAAAGCTTGATAGGTATCAGAACGGGAAGGAATCGAGCGAGGGCGGCCGTGACGAGGACGGCGGTGAGAACCCCCAGAGAGAGAGGGGTTAAAAGGCGCAGTAGTTACAACTAGAGATGGAGACGCGGCAGGGGACGAGGTAGTCACCACTGGGAGCTTGTGGCTCGACCCAACCACAGCGGAGAGAGGGGAGCCGAGGCGAGTAGTCAGGAGGGTCAAAGGCGGAGCAAGGTCGGGGCCCAATATAGCGGGGGGGGGGGGGCTACATAGTCCGGTCTTCCAACACGGATCGACTCGGGGGCTTGGTCGCCCACCCCACGAGCCTGAGGAGGTAAAGGAGAAACAGCAGAAACAGTAGATATCATTGTAACGAAAAAGAAACATTCATTCACGAATGTCCCCCCACACCCATCATGGAGCCATAATTAGAGGCAGGACACCCAACAAGAAGCTATCGCCGATCATGCCAGGGGCTCTAGGGGTGCGGTTCGTGTATATGCCCCACAAACGCCACCTTAAGAACCGATAGTCTGTCTGAAACATGTTCCTTTGAGGAAAGCCAGAAAGAGATCTAACGTAGAAAGAGAACGCAGACGACAGTATAAACGCAGGAAAAAAAATAACAGAACTGCTTATGCAGACATGAATTTCCCGTCAAAGAATGAATAATTTAAATAGGGAGATTGAAGAAATCGAGCGGAAACTGAAACTCATATAAAACTGAAGAAAGGCAGAACAGAAAGCAATTCAGGAAATAAAGAAAAATCCAAAATATTTATTCTCATATGCGAAATCAAAAGCAAAAACCACTGCTAGTATTGGACCTATTCGTACAAGTGAAGGTACATACACGGAGGATGACAAAGAAATTAGTGAAATCCTAAAAAAGCAGTATGAGGACATGTTTAGCACTCCAATAAACAACATGAAAGTGGAAGATCCAGACAATTTCTTTATGCGGGATATTCAAACCCCTGTAAATATAACTGATATCAACACGAGCGCACTAAATTTTGAAAGAGAAATTGAAAACATGCCCATGCACTCAGCCCCAGGTCCAGACTCATGGAATTCAATATTTATAAAGAAATGCAAAGTGCCGGTAGCACAGGCACTCAGTATAGTGTGGAGGAAGAGCTTGGACACTCGAGAGATACCAGATGCACTTAAAGTAGCAGACATAGCCCCTCTACACAAGGGAGGGAACAAAGCATTGGCAAAGAATTATAGACCAGTTGCACTAACATCGCACATCATAAAAGTATTTGAGAGAGTGATTAGGAGTCAGGTCACCAATTTTATCGAGACCAATGATCTTCACAACCCAGGCCAACATGGATTTCGAGCAGAAAGATCGTGCCTCTCACAGCTACTTGAGCACTACGACAAAGTCACTGAGGCATTAGAAGAAAAACAGAATGCTGATGTGATATACACGGACTTCGCAAAGGCTTTCGATAAATGTGACCATGGCGTGATAGCACACAAAATGAAGTCAATGGGAATAACCGGTAAAGTAGGACGCTGGATACTCAGTTTTCTGTCAAACAGGACTCGGCGAGTAACGGTCAACCATATAAAATCTAGTCCAAGTGCAGTTAAAAGCTCTGTACCTCAGGGTACAGTCCTTGCACCGCTGCTTTTCCCTTATTCTCATATCAGATATAGACAAAAATACAAGTCACAGCTTGTATCATCCCTTGCAGATGACACAAAAATCAGTATGAAAATTACCTCGGCTGAAGACATTGAAAAACTTCAAGCTGATATTAATAAAGTTTTCGACTGGGCATCAGAAAATAACATGATGTTTAACAGTGATAAATTCCAGGTACTCAGGTACGGTAAAAATGAGGACCTTAAACATAATACAGAGTACAAAACACAATCAAATGTACCCATAGTAGGAAAACAGCATGTAAAGAATTTGGGAATAATAATGTGTGACGACCTAACGTTTAAGGAGCATAACCAAGCAAATATTGCGACAGCCAGAAAAATGATAGGATGGATTACGAGAACTTTCAAATCCAGGGATCCCATCACAATGGTTGTACTCTTCAAGTCACTAGTGTTGTCCCGTCTTGAGTACTGCTCAGTACTCACTTCCCCCTTCCGAGCAGGAGAGATTGCTGAAATAGAGGGAATACAGAGAACATATACGGCACGCATAGACGCAATAAAGCACCTAAATTATTGGGATCGTCTCAAAGCCCTCCAAATGTACCCACTAGAAAGAAGACGAGAGAGATATCAAATAATATACACCTGAAAGATACTGGAGGGCCAAGTACCAAATATACACAGTAAAATAACAACGTACTGGAGTGAACGATATGGAAGAAAATGCAGAATAGAACCAGTGAAGAGCAGGTGCGCCATAGGCACAATCAGAGAACACTGTATAAACATCAGAGGTCCGCGGTTGTTCAACGTCCTCCCATCAAGCATAAGAAATATTGCCGGAACAACCGTGGACATCTTCAAGAGGAAACTAGATTTATTCCTGCAAGGAGTGCCAGACCAACCAGGCTGTGGTGGGTATGTGGGCCTGCGGGCCACTCCAAGCAACAGCCTAGTGGACCAAACTCTCACAAGTCAAGCCTGGCCTCGGGCCGGGCTTGGGGAGTAGAAGAACTCCCAGAACCCCGTCAACCAGGTATCAACCAGTTCTACGGGTGCAAGAGTATGCCTCCTCAAGCAGCCGGCGTCAAAATAGAAGAAGTCCAAAGGAAGAACCAAAACAAGCAAAAGGTCGGCAGGAAATGGCAAGCAGATAGGAGAAGAGGGGGGAGAAAAACTAAACAGAAGGAAAAGGAAAAGGTGCTCAGCACAATTGGAGAGGACGGCAGCAGGAGCACAAGGCTATAAAAGGACACAGTCCTTTGTCGTCCCAAGGAGCATCACACTCCGGCAGCCGCCCACTAAGCCCCCCTCACAGCATCAACGAGCCGAGCGGGAGGGGCATCCCGTTAGGGTAGTTAACTAGGGGTGGGATAATGGACTAAAGAGCCATTTCCCCCCACCCCGCATTACAATGGCAACCTCGGAGGATGGTATTGAAACGCATGCATTGTCCACCCTTCTTGCGGTAACCAGTGTTGACCACAGGGAGGAATTCAGTCCAGGGGGTATATTTCCCCTAGCCTGCCGAAGGTTGATGCCTCCTACTTAAGTACCTTACAGAGTAACGACTCCAGTTTTGCTAAATGTTGTAAGGAGACAGTCTCTTTGGTTGAAGCCTTGGCTGAGGGGACCTGGTTATTACTACCACAAGCAGTTTCTGATGAGAAAATGGATGCCCCCGGAACATCCCCACCTTAGATGGCTGTGAGGGAATTATTCAGCTTGTCGTCCCCAAGGCTTACCGAGAGCAGGTCCTCCAGGCGACCCATGATGATCCCATGAGTTGACATCAAGGTATTTCTAACATATACCACAAAATACTTACATTTTTCTACTGGCCTAAGATTAAGAAGGATGTCCTATGGTATTGTAGGCAGTGTACAATTTGTCAAAAAAAAAAAAAAAAAAAAAAAAAACAGGCCTTGCCCAGGGCCCCCACGCAACCAACTGTTGTACCCCAAGAACCATTCTCCCATGTGGTAAACGACTGTGGGGGGGGGGGGTCCCCCTGCCCCGGATCCCCTCGGTCAACATCTATATGATTACCTTAATATGCTTGATGATTTCCCGAAGAGTATGCAGTCCAGAACACTAGAACCTGGACGACGTTGTATTATACAGCGCCATTTCGGAGGAGCATGTGGTAGGATTACGAAAGTTATTCAGGTCCCTGAAGCGGGCAAATTTAACTATCAATGTACATAAATGTAGGTTGGCCTAGGAACCATTGTGTATTTGGGCCATGAGGTCAGGCAAGGAAAGATTAACCCTTAAGTTGCGCAACACATCATATGATGGGTTGAGTGACTTGCTATAAATTGTGTATCCCATCATATGATGTATTGGAGTACTACTCAAGATTTAAATGGCCTGCGGATACACGGGGTTCACCTCACCTTCATCAGGGCTCTTGTAAACAGACGGCATTTTTTTTTTTAAACCGTGGGCCAAATTCCCGGGTGTGAGGGCCTCAGTATTGAGTGAGCCACCAAGCCTGACGCATGCAGCATGAGCTCTCAGCACTGCTGTTCAGCTTGTGACCACAGCATCGCCTAAACGTGCCATAATATACATGTTCATGCTATTATTTAGCTTTGATATTATTACAGAAGACTCGACTGTAAAAATTACCAGGATTCTGATAATAGCAGGATTGTTGTGATAATTAGCGCTATAGTGGGAGGAGTAATCTTGGTGGGGAGGGAGGTAGCATTGTCTGCCGACTGTGTGACCATGATTTACTGTCTGGACTCACTCGACTCACGATTTTTTTATTATTTTTCACAAATTAACAGATTAAGAAAAAATAATTTTTTTTTTTTTTTTGGTATGCACCTGTGGGTGACAAATGCTAATTAGCCCTGAGCAACACATGGGTTAAGGCCATCGTGGACTATCCGGTCTTAACGTGTAAGAAAGAGGTAATGAGATTCATGGGTATGATTGCCTACTACTGGAGGTATTGTAAAATTTAACGTATTGTGGTGGCACCTCCGACCAAGTTGTTGAAAAAAGGGGTCAAGTTCAAGTAGACACAGGAGTGTCTGAACAATTTTGAAAGCCTAAAAGGAACCTTGTCAACTTCCCCAGTATTGGCCAGCCCGCAGTTTGACCTCTTGAGGTTATCTCGAGATGATTTCGGGGCTTAGCGCCCCCACGGCCCGGTTCTCGACCAGGCATCCATTTTGTTACACATCCCCAGGAAGCAGCCCATAGCAGCTGTCTAACTCACGGGGTATCTATTTACTGCTAGGTGAAAGGGGGCATCAGAGTGAAAAAAAATTGCCCATTTGTCTCTGCCTCCACTGGGGATAGAACATAGAACCTCTGGACTACGAATCCAAAGCGCTGTCTGCTCCACTGTCAGGCGCCCAGCTGTCAGGTAGATTAGCCATATATCCTGTATCTTCATGCGTCTAATTTAGGTGCCGGGGGGGAGGGGGGGATTAGTATTATTTAAAAAAGGGGGGGGGGTGAGATACTCTCAATCATCGTGTATTATTTTAACAGGAAGTTCGTTGGTGCGAAGGTGCGGGGGCAGTATTGTTTCCAAAAGGAGATACACTGGATGATCGACAGTATTATTTTTCCAGGAAGTTTGATAAAGCCCAGAGAAACTATTCAGTGGTGTAAAAGGAAGCCTTGGCATTAATCCTAGCTTGCATAAAATATGCTATGGAGAGCGATGTGATTATATTTTCGAGAGTAACAAGTCACCCAATGAAAATCCCCAGCTCTGTACTTGGGCACAGAAAACGGGAGCACTATTAAATCTGACTTTGCAACTCTCCAGTAATATACCAGATAAAATGAGCTCCACCACAATCACACTCCATGAACACAGCTTCACTTGCTCAGGATGCAGGTAGTCTCGTGCACTAGGCTATCTGTAAAACACAATATGAATCTCCCACTACTGGCGAATACTAAACTGAATGGCTATTACACTTCATGTATAACCACATTGATAAAAACCTATTACCTAGTTTATACGACAAAACAATAAAAGTACCAAGGCCACAGATCACCGGGCTATGTCTCCTCACTGCCTCCCAATCGACAACAGACTCGAAAAGCCTACGCTTCTAGCTGCATACGGCCTGCAATCAGACGAATGTGTTTAAGTGCCTAGGCCTAGTAATTACCCTTCTAAGCCCTCTCAAACTATCCTTCATAGGTTATTCATTTGAGATTTAGATAAGTAGAGGTGCATTCAGTCACAAACGCCTCCAGTAAAGGTCTGAATAACGCAGTGATGGCTGTGCCAGGCAGCTGGAATGGTGGAGGTTTGAGATGTTACTAATGTCTGTGCTTACACCGCAGCCACGCTCACAGCGGGCAGGGTTGGCAACCCATGCAGTCAACACTTGTGCCTACTGGCTGCTTAGTTCTTTTTCTGGGCAAAAGCGACAGTGTTATGACCCTGGGTTTCTCAGTGGAAACCAGGTCAAAAGTGAGCTATTAAACTTTCTTATAGTACAGTTGAGCGCATCACGAGTGGCAATTGTTTGTATCTTCCCTGCCAGACGTAAGACTATTCTTGTTTCTCAAAGAGCATTTAAAGATTGAGCTGGGGTTGATTATTAAATAATAACATAGGCACCAACTATGTTTACTAATACTTTAATCATTTGTAAAGTAACAATACGTTGCATAGGGGAAGATTTTTAATGTGCTTAGCTGCACGATCAATTAGGCTCCTTCCGGCACCACGACATGCGGGAGGCCTAGCTGGTTGCTAGGAGCGTTCTTCTTCTGGCTGGCGTTCGTGGGGACGAGACCTACTCTGTGGCTGCACCCCTACTCTCCTCCCTTCTCCTCTTACTTATTTCCCTTACCTGAAGTTCCTGTACCATTAAGTTAAGTACAGTGTTTTAAGTGTGCCTACTCTGGTAGTAACGATTGGTGAGACCTGGGGGTAGTATTTGCCAGTGTTTTGGGTCCCCCGTAAGTGTTGTGTTTTG
>NC_091166.1:27003123-27035623 GCF_040958095.1 Procambarus clarkii | reverse complement strand
AAATAAATAAAAAAAATGCTAGTTAGATGCTGGCACCGATTTGTTTCGATAAAAGAAAATTGAAAACTGGTATACAATGAGGCACGTTACTCAGTCAAAAGCATAGTTAAAAGATCTATACCTCAGGCTATAGTTATTATTTGATATGAATACAGACACACGCGGTGCTGGTATATGCTCCCTACACCTCTGAGGGCTTGAAGTGGTTGGAGGGGGGGGAGGGGCAGGCAGGACTGGGTATGGTAGAGGCAGATGTTGACATTCACCGCAATCGGGCCTCTCCCTTCAAAGAGGTAAACTGCCATGTGGTGTCACTCCTCAGGCCTATATGTCGCCGCCGCCGCTCCTTAGCTCTCCGGAAGCAAGGTCGGGGAGGGAAGGAGGACCACCCCTGTTTACAAAAAACTATTATGGTCATTGACTTACCGCATTTACTGGTGAAACGACCTACCCCGAACACAGTCCTGTCTGACATGAAACTAATCACCCTCCTACACTTGTTGAAGACATCGGAGACCAACACCACAAACAGAATTGGGCGAGAAATTTATACGTTTTTGCTAAAATATATATACACCATCTGGAACTTCCTACATAAAACACACACACACACAAAAAAATCACGAGAATGTGACCCTTATTGTGAAGGAATGTGAATTATTATTATTAACTATTTATATAAAATTACTTACACTGCTTAACTCTATACTATCTATACATATTTTCATAACACACACCTGCACATTACTTGTTCATCTAACACAACTGCTCCTATACTTACACTTTTACCCACCAACACCTACTTGCCGACGACCCCGCGCCTCCACCCACCCACCGCAACCCACAAACAACCTGCTTGCTGAGGCACGCGCTCCCTAGGGACTCCTCGGAACCACCTGCGACTACGAACGCGTGCCACACCTGAGCAGGGGGCCTAATTGGATCACCTACTCAGGTGTTGCGCATGGTCGTAGTCATACTTTACATTACCAATAGTGAATTGTCATCAACTATATCCCGCCTAACTAAACTGCTTAACTTTTTTACCACCTTCCCGTTACAGTTACGGCCACAAATATATTTCTGGTTAATGTGCCATGTGAACGACTGATGATATGCGAAAACATGCAAGAAAAAATATAGAATGCTTGACTATTAAACAGCTAGGTTAACAAAAAGCAACGTGTCCTGAATTTAAGAGAATACTATGGGTAAACAATTAAGGGTCAGGAACCGAAAAATTTTGACTAAAAATCGATTATTTTAGAAATACTCCAGTTAAATCATATGGGATGTCGCATCAGAGTCGTGAACGTTTCATCCTTATTTTACAGGTTATTCCCCCCCCCCTCCCACCACCACCTTCTGCACAACATACTATCTTCGCTGGCATGAGCGAGCTGTCACCATGAGTGTTGACGAAAAGTAGGATTTACTGCAGAAAAATTGGAGAAATGTATATAAATATATTTTCTCAGATTTGGCACCCGCGCGCATCCTTCAGTCAGCAGCGTCTCGGCTTCTAGAGAGAAGAGGTGGAACCCACTCGTGTCGAAGCGCTATTATGTCATGGCGTAATACACATTTGCACCGTTCTCATACACACGGTCCTGTGCGTCTAAGAAGAGGAATGTGCTATATATGTTGAGGGAAGGTGGTGTGAAGTGAGGCACTCTCAGCTCAGCGAGATCATCGCTCACCAACAGTTTCTCCTCCTCCTCCCCCTGCTCCCTCCCCACCACGATGAGGACCAGATGACCGCCTTCAGGTATATGCAATTAAGTTATTGAAATATAATTTTACTTTGCCCCCCTAACAACCACGACTGCAATGCATGTTGAAAAAGTATCAGAACAAAAGTAAATATGCAAAACAAATGCTAATAACGCTAATGGCGACCAATTTGTACCCTGAAATGTTGTAAATATATATTATACACTTTTTATGTATTACCTACACGTTAATGTTTTTGTATTTTTTCTTTACTTCGTTTCAAAACATATTGACTTACAACCTTCACAATTTAGTCTACGAATGCCCACTAATATTTAATAAACCATGCAAATAAATAAATTTGAACTACCATATCCATAGTCGATAACTTTAATGTCAATTATCTCAATCTAAAAACTCAACTTCGAGTCTGCTTCAAAAGTCCAGTTTCTGACCGATTCTCGCCATTTTAACATATAATGTGGATAACATTCTGTTCTACGATCCTATAGACTGCATTTTTTAATATACCCCACACATGTGGGGTTATATGTATATTTTTTGTCTAAATTTGGCACACATTTCGAAGCCCATATTTACGATTATTTTTTTACAGTAACTTATACTGAAAAACTATATTCTAAATCTATGAAAATGAAGATCACACGCTGTTCTGAGAGCCTAATACCACCACATGAATAATTGATGATATTCTATTTTTGAAGTTGCTTTTAAAATCTTAAAATTTACTTATTTTTTAATTTCTAGTTTTTCATGTTATGTTATTGTTCATTTAGACAAAGTTGGAGCATTTGCCTAGTAGATTATGAAGAAAAATAAAAGTAAAAGCGTTTGAGCAAGTTTGAGAAAAACTTATCCCATCCCCTATTTTGAAGGACATAATAAACTACCACCATAAGAACACTACCTGCCACCAGATTAATAAAAGCATCTAGGAGATATGAACCACTTTTCATAATTTTTCTAACCAAATACGTGTGCCGTTGAGAAAGCCGTCCAAGCCTAATAATACAAGTACTTAAATGAAACAATTACTCTGTTGTACAAATATATTACACCCCATCTGGACTACTGTATTCAAGCATACACACCACCTTAAGGGAAGGAATGGCTTTGGAAAATTTTCTGCGAAATCTTAACTAAATCACCATCATCCCAGAGCCAAGTCGATTCATACCCGGGTAGACAGAGTGTTTCATTACAAAGATCACAAACACGTCTGAGTTGCAACTCGCACAAGGATCAACACTTTAAAGTTTAATTAGCCAAAATAAGACCGACAACAGTTTTTTTTCACCCACTGGGTAATAAACCCATAAAATATCCAACTCACCCAGCAATACAATCAATACTAACAGTTCAAAATTTAACTGGAAATGGTACCCCTTAGGTAAATTCAGGTGAATTATATTTAGGTATTCAGTGTGAAATATATTTAGCAAATCTTAATGCTGAGCTATATTGTTTTAACATGGAACAAACTACTTATTTCTTTGAAAGAATATTAAAATCTAGTAACAGTTTAGTCTAAGGTTTATGTTACAGTAATTCCACAGAAAACCTTAATGGCAATTGCTGCTAAAGTTAAGCAAGTTTTGGTTAGATTTTCAACTGTAATGATCAAGTGTTTGATAACTGCCCTAACATACCTGGCAAGTATTACTGCATATAATATATTTTTGAGAATAATACTTTTTAAAAACGTGAAATCTGTACAAACCTTGAAGGGTCTTTTGTTACTTCATGCAAAAATGCAGTCACTTTGAACTAGAGTGAAATTAACTAATATTTGAATAGCAGTCCACAACGTTGAGAAATATCGTGGCAACAGTAATTTCACTCATGTTGGGTCAAACTGTCTGCCAGGATTTACGGTGAACGACCAGTTGCACATTGGAGTCGGATGATGGCAGCCACTGTGAGCAGAAGTGATTGGTCACTTCTGCCTGCTGTGTAGCTGGTGTGCCCAATTAGTAGTTGGTTGTCGTGGTGGTTGGCTGTAACCTTGTGCCAGGCATACACTGTGTGATGGGGGGTGCCCCCCATTACCCCCGTGTTGTGGGCTCAGTCTGTTGGACTGGAGATTTCCAGCAAGATGGACTACCCTAATGTGGAACTGACACTGATGTGCTAGGTCTGGATGTGGCTGTCGTTTGTGAGGTGGAGCTATTAACTACCCATCGGGAGATGAAGTTGGCTACTGAAGAGGCTTACCAGGTGTTTCTGCATCAGTTTGAGGAGCAGACATTCCAATTGCCAGGGTGATGCTAGGTAAGATGCTGTCTGACCAGAGTGGCGTTTTGATGTACGTGAGTGTTCACAGCACTCCCATTGAATTCTTGGAGGTGTTACTGTGGAGATACTTGGGGCAGTTTGGTTAGGTTGTGCGGATAAATGTTATTTCGAACAGTCGTTTACGCGGCGTTCAAAATGGCATCCGCACCCTTAAAATGCGGCTTCGGTCGGATATCCCATTTGTCAATCTCATGAGGTCCTACATCCGTAGTGCATTATGCCCAACAGTCCCGGACGTGTTTTTGTTGTGAGATATTGGACCACCTGGCTTCTGGGTGCTCTGCGAGCATCCTAGAGAGAACATTTATTCCACGTGGAACATTTTCCTTCACTAGCTGTTGACGAGGCTTGAGGATGTGGCTGTGAGTCTTTGAATGCTGTGCCTCTCCGTGCATTGGACGGGGTGGCTGCTCCATCTGGTCGAGTGCTGGATGCTGTGCCGTTGATGGATGTGTGTTCTGAGGTGGCTGTTCATGCTGTCGACATTGATGTGGAACGGTGGATCGGCCTCACTACTTCCCTTTTCAGCAACTGTTTTGCTCTGTGCTCCTAGGGTTTCTGTCTGTGTGCCCGCCATTTCTGCCTGCTGTGTCGGTGGAGTGTGGAGAGTTGTGGCCTCTTGCTGTGCTTGCCACCTCCCCCCCCCCCCCACCCCCTCTCCCATGTTGTCGCTACCGCCGAGGTCCTGCAGCGTGCCAAGGATCAGACTCCCTGCATCTCACGGGTCTCTAATTCTGTTGCTATGGAGAGTTCTGATGATCTATGCCTGGATCCTAAGTGTTCGAGGGGCTCTTCGCCTAGTTTGCTCTCGGTGAGTTTCGATTGGGCGGCCGTTAACGAGTTCACAAATTGTGTGTCTTCTGACAGCGAGGTGGTGGTACTTGGTGGTGGTGTGGCAGATTCGGCAGGGGTGGTTGCGGAGATCTATGTGGAGGATGTGGCGCAGATGTTGGGGGTTCTGCGTTTAGTCCTGTGTGCCCCCATGCCCCTTGCTGTGGGCACCTTGGAATGGGAGGTGGTGCCCACTCCTGTGGTATCTGGTGAGGCCCGTGACCTAGTGGTGGTCCTCAAGATGGATGTGCACTGGGCGAGCTGCTTTGCTTTTCCCCACGTCCCGTGGTCCAATGTGCAGCGGCAGAGTTAATGCCCCAGGCGGCTTCGACCCCCTGTACCACAGCCTCTTGCAAGTTCGTCAGTGCTGCTGGTATCCGTGAACCTGCCGCATGTGTGGGTGCAAAGTGTGCAAGGTTTTATCTGCGGTATTCCAGACTTTATGCAGTACCCTACGCCGCCGCCAGTCGGTCGGTCGCCTTACCCGGGGTGACCGACCGTGGTGGGGGGTATGGGAGGTGTATTGTACAAGGACTCCTAGGGCTGATTTTCCAGACATGTGTAGTCATTCTTATTTCATGTGTATGTCGTGGGCCTTCCAGGCTTTTGTTTTTATTGTAAATATGTAATGAATGTATAGTGTGGGTGATTTGGTGTCTGTTCGGACTGTCTTGTGTATTTTCTTTCTGTATGTATTTGTTGCTATGTACTGATAACCTTGTAAATGAAGTTATGTCATGTAAATACTATGTACTTAATTTAACTTGTACAATTTATACCCATTTATTTTAAAAAGACTGGTAAATACTGGTTTGGTAACAGGGTTGTTGATTTGTGGAACCAATTACCACGTACCATGGGGGAGGTGGGGTCCCTTGATTGTTTCAAGCGTGGGTTGGACTTTGAGTGGGATTGGGTTGCTATAAATATGAGCTGCCTCGTATGGGCCAATAGGCCTTCTGCAGTTACCTTTATCCATAAGTTCTTATGTCTGTGTGATTCATGTGTGTGTTGGGTTTGGGGCTTCTTGTTCTGTTACTTTGTAATTTTGTTGTAGGTCTGTTTATTTGTCTAGTTTTTATTGTATTTTTGTAGCATGCTTTTGCATGTAAATATATATATAAATAAATACGGTTGCACATTTCATTACAATGAGGTCTCTGAAGTGGTAACCGAGATGTGACTTACACCAACCACGTTTTAAGTAATATGCGTCTTGTCTGAAGGACAAACTTTTAAGTTCGATCTCCATGGAAAATGTGATCTGTGTGATAGTGTGGAGTGCAGAGCGGGACGAGTGTGTGGTGAGTCAAGGATCTGTTATTATATAGAACAGATCCTTGATATACACGACGAGATCTTATTATATAAGCTTATTATATGATACGAAAATCGGTAGGGAAATTAATTCGGAGGAGGACTCACTATCACTTCAAGTTGATCTAGATAGGGTTTTGAAATGGTCAAAGGATTGGCAGATGCAGTTTAATGCTGATAAATGTAAAGTTCTGAGGTTAGGTAATGATGATAGAGTTACAAGATACGAGCTAGATGGTGTTGTGATTGCGAAGTCGGATTGCGAAAGGGATCTGGGAGTTATGATTAGTAAGAATTTAAAACAAAAGGATCAATGCATAAATGTTCGTAATAAGGCAAATCGGACACTTGGATTTATTAATCGCAGCGTTAGTAACAAGACACCTGGTGTGGTTCTCAAGCTATATCTTGCTCTAGTTAGGCCCCATTTAGATTATGCAGTTCAGTTTTGGTCGCCATATTATAGAATGGATATAAATTCACTTGAACGTGTCCAGCGTAGGATGACTAAGTTAATTCCCCAAATTAGAAATCTTTCATATGAAGAAAGATTAACAAAGCTTAAGTTGCATTCACTGGAAAGACGAAGAGTTAGGGGTGACATGATAGAGGTTTACAAGTGGATGAATGGACATAACCGGGGGGATATTAATAGGGTATTAAAAGTATCATCACAGGACAGAACACGAAACAATGGATATAAATTGGATAAGTTTAGATTTAGGAAAGACTTGGGTAAATACTGGTTCAGTAACAGGGTTGTTGATTTGTGGAACCAATTGCCGCGTAACATTGTGGAGGTGGGGTCCCTCGATTGTTTCAAGCACGGGTTGGACAAGTATATGAGTGGGATTGGGTGGTTATAGAATAGGAGCTGCCTCGTATGGGCCAATAGGCCTTCTGCAGTTACCTTTGTTCTTATGTTCTTATGTTCTTAAGCTTTGGCACAGATTATACTGTGCCCTGCGCTCCCTTTTTCGGCTGGTCGGAGACGGGTCTTGGTTGCTACGGCTGATCCCTGGAGGTCTCTGTCTGCGGCCAGGAGCACACCGTGATGTGCGATCACCGGATCTTGTAGCAGAAGTCACCTCGAGCGCATGATGTTCGAGGATCCTTATCGCATTTTGGCCGTTACCTGAAAACAAGTTGGAGATTGCTTCATCGAGGAAATACTCGCCCCACCCACTACCTGGCTTTCCGGGATCTAAGGAAGCCAAGAATTCCACAATAGTGGTCCTCCAGGCATCCCCCGGGTTCTGCCAGGGTGAGGGGGTGGAGGGTTCCATTGGCTCCAATGTCCCTCACCGCCAAAGACCCGTCACCACTCCCCCCCCCCCCCCCCCCACTACTCCTCGATGGGCTAGGCAGAGTTTCCTCCTCACTGGACGACTCCAATGAGGACTGCTCCACAGTCCTGCTATATAACAAGAACAGATCTTCGGCAGCGATTACCTACAGGAAAAAGGTTATCATGTATAACCAAACTCAATTACGGGCTCATCATAGCCCGTGCTACATGGACACTTCGTCCTGAGTAGCTAAAACTTTAACAACAACATTCGGCAGCGGCGCATGTATTCTCCGGAGACTGGAGGGTTACACCCTCCGAGGTGGAGCCTAATCGCCCCTTTGAGTTCTGGGGGAACCTTTTTTCCAGGCCTCGCCGCCGGACAACCGGCCTATTGAGCGCGGCTCTGGTCCTGCCGTTCAGCAATTGTTAGAGCCCATATCACCAATGGAGGTCCAGATCGCTCTACGGACAAGTAAGGTCTCTGCACTCGGTCCTGACGGGGTAACTATGCGTCTCCTCAGGTCCATACCGCTCAGGGTGCTCACTAAACTGTTCAATCTGTGGCTAGCTAGCCGTTCCCTACCACGTCCTTTCCGTGCATGCAAAACGATGCTGATACCCAAGATTCCTAGGCCAGAAACCCCCTCACACTATCGCCCCATTACAATGTCTTCTACAATAGTGCGGCTGTTCCATAAGAACGTGAACAGCCGAGTTTCTCGAGCAATCAGAATCGACGGGAGGCAGAAGGCATTCATCCCTGTGTATGGATGTGCTGAAAACCTGGCGATCCTAGATGCTCTTCTCGCTGAGGCTCGTGTGCTGAAACATCCGGCGCACCTTGCGTTCCTTGACATGGAGAAGGCATTCGATAGTGTCGACCATGCAGCCATAGATCGTGTCATGGAGCGCAAGGAAGTCCCTAAGCCTCTTAGGGACTTCCTAACACCGAAATACTTCACACACACACACACACACACACTACACAGCATGCTATGCTATGTTATATATATATATATATATATATATATATATATATATATATATATATATATATATATATATATATATATATATATATATATATATATATATATATATATATATAGTGACGGTGTTCCCCCCCTTATATTTCTCCCACGCTTGCAGTAAGAGTCATGTCCACCTTACCCAAGCGTTCTCTACGTCGCAGGCATCAATTTGATATATGGGAGAGAGTGGAGTGTTCTCGGAGAGCCGAGAAATTTGTGAAACAGTAATATTTTGGCCTGTGGTTTAGGCCCTTTAGGAAGCCAAGATGGCGCTGGCTCTCCTGTTTCCCCACCAAAACTGTGTGACGTCAGTGGCACCGGATTGGTCACCGACAGCAATGTGGCACCGGGAGCCAATGAGAACTTCCCGTGGCGAAAGTGACGTCACGAAAGGAAGGGGGTCCGGGCAGCGCGCCGCGCTGGCGCCATCAGTCAGACACGACACGTCAAGGAGGTCGGACGTGCGACGATTGGTCCTGTCAGTTTGACAGTTGTTCCTGCTCCCGTGGATTTTACGCGTCACCTGAAGTCTGCCAGTACTCTGTGAAGTCTTCCTTAGTTCATGTGTTGAACCAGAGAGGAAATCGACGGTTATTAAGCAACAAGTGCTCCAGTCAGGTACTGTGCAAGAAGAAGTGAAGTCTGTGCAGTGACGTAGGCGACGTCTGAGGCAGTTCACCAGTTCGTGACGGCGTAGTGGCTGAACAGAGCCACTGGGTAGCAGAGGAAGAAGAGGACTAGCTGGGAATCCGGACGACTGCACCCGAGACGTAGGCGGCAGCCGCAGCTGGGAGAAGTCGACGGCCAGGAGACCGACTCCAACCCTTCAAGAAGTCGAGAAGGAGCACGGACCTGCAGGGAAGAAGGCACGGAGACGACGCGCTAAACGGTGGGACGACGAGTGGTTCCGGTAGGACACGACAACGTGTGTGTGGGGGCGTTCCCGACACGAGGACCAGGAGCTACATCTCAACTCTCATCGGAGGATAGGTTGAAGTAGGTGTTTCTAGTTCCCTCCTCATTCCCCTTTAGTTAGCTATATTATTCGGCTATATTATCTAGCCTGAGGATTTTATATGTCGTGAGCAAGTCTCACCCATGTCACAGTAAGGCACCAGTGTGCAGGATAGTACTATCAAGAGTACTTATAATATTCATGTTTATTGTTGGTGTGTACAGGCACCCGGAACAAGTGATAAATTTACTGTGTTTTTGTATATCTTTCTAGAGACTTTGAGGTGAACATATAGTGATTAATTATATGTAATATTATGCCAGTATTTGGAAGTTAGGCTATGTGCCCAGAAACTATTTATTTACCATTTATTGATGTCTGATTTATATACATTATATATGTCTATGTTCATGCAGTGATTAATCATTTGTGAGTACAGTGAATTATTGTGTTATCGCCCACGAGAGGAAGTACTGAAAACTCCAGTGTTAAATACTTAATATATCATTGAATGAAGGGCAGTGAAAACCATTACAGTGAGTCATTGTTGCATTGATTGTAGAAACGACTGTTTGAGCCCGAGTAAAGTGTAACTAAGTAATACGTGCTATTGTTGCCAATATCGAGTGTGCGAGTTTCTAGTAATATTGGAGAACTTAAAGAAACAGCGCGCGTGAATCTAGAAAACAAGCAATAAACTTTCGCGCGGAGCCAGGCGCTCAGCTGATCTTGACATTGACGAGAGGGGAAGGTGTTGCCACTTAGTGAGTGCATAATATTCGTGGGAACGACCGGGCTACAGCCAGGATCAGCTGACTTATTTATTGATATGACCTTTTGACATCTTTCATGCATTTTAAGTAAAATACAAAATTACTTCTGTGTTTATATCATCCCCTCCATTGATCTTGTGGCTATATTATACTGGAAGGCAAAGAGTGATAAGAGTAAGTACCTGCCAGATTCCTGATCTTTTGAGTGTGACCTTGCCAAGGCTACCACTAATTCAACCAGTCCACTGAGGTGTTACTGGACACCGAAAACACCAGTTGGCGACCTTGTGGTTAATAGTAAAGCCCTATTGTTGGGGCGGGCCACACAACAGTTAAGTAAACAAGAAGTGTGTTCCCACTCCTTCTCAATCAGAAGGCCGGTTGGGATTGACTGGGATACTCTCCTGGCGTGCAGTGGCGCCGAGAGGATTAGAGTGAAGACCCGCTGGGCTACGGTGAGTGACCTTGAGATAACTGGTGGTCACCCCAGAGTAAGAATAGAGTATAAACCCCCAACAATATATATATATATATATATATATATATATATATATATATATATATATATATATATATATATATATATATATATATATATATATATATATATATATATATATATATAAATATATATATATATATATATATATATATATATATATATATATATATATATATATATATATATATATATATATATATATAAATATATATATATATATATATATATATATATATATATATATATATATATATATATATATATATATATATATATATATATATATATATATATATAAAATTAGTATATTTTGGTAGCAGTCTTTCCTGTAGACATATATTATTAAATATGACCGAAAAAGTAAGATTAATAATTCTAACACGAATTTTCTCAATCTTTCGTACATTTCTTTTCACTGTTGGAGGTAAATCAAAAATCAATTCTCCAAAATTCATTTTTATTTCTAGTCTGACGCGACACGAGCGCGTTTCGTAAAACTTATTACATTTTCAAAGACTTTAGTTCACAAATACACAACTGAATAGAACTTACGCATCTCCGATTTTATATCTACATTTGAGTGAGGTGGAAGGGGTGATGTGGCATTAACACAAGACAGAACAAGATGTGGCATTAATAGGGTATTAATTTCATCAACACAAGACAGAACACGAAACTTACTGTCCTTTCTCTTTGATAATGTCTATTCTTCAGTGGAATATTCGTGGATTTTATGCCAACTTCCATGCACTCTAACTTCTAATTACACAGTTTTCACCACTTTGTGTTTGTCTCCAGGAACCAATGCTTGGTGCTCGTCCTGGTCACTTTCGTGGTTATTCCTTTCTTTCTCTCCCCCCCCCCCCTCAGCTCTTGCTGGGGCCCATAACTCTAATGCTCTCTTAATTTGTTCTGATATTCCCTTCGTCCCCCTACTTCCGTCCCCTATCCATTGTTCTGCAGTCCGTGTTTTTGTGGGTAAATGGTATACAGTCTGTTCCATTTATCTCCCTCCAAATGTCCCTCTTTCCCTTCCTGATCTTAAGCACCTCCTAGACTCCTTGCCAGAGCCGGTGCTCCGTTTGGGTGATTTCAACTGTCGACATTCCCTCTGGGGTGATGTTCTGACAAACACCCGAGGCCGTCTTCTCGAACCGTTCGTCTTCCCATCTTCTCTATCTCTTCTGAATTCTGTCGAGCCCACTCCTGTGGACTCTCAAACTCGCACCCTTTCCTGTCTTGATCTTTCTCTCTGCTCGTCGTCCCTTTACTTAGATTTCACGTGGCAGGTTCTTGATGACCTCCATAAGTGATCATTTCCCCATCCTCGTTTCCTTTCTCTTTCCACCCTTCCCCTCTCCTTCCCTAGGTGGCAGTTTGCCAAGGCTGACTAGTGCCTATTCACCCTCCGTGTTACTCTCTCTGACCTCTCCTCTCTGCCTCTTCCTCGCGCCGCCCTCCCTTTTTATGACAGTCTTCAAAGCTGCCCCCAGCTCTATCCCTCGCTCTTCCTCCCGGGGCACACGGAAGTGTGTTACCTGGTGGAATGCGGATTGTGCTCGGGCTGTTCAATGTAAGCGTGCAACCTGGAAAAAACACCGCCCCCGGTAGAGGGCACATTCTTTTATTCTGTTTTGGATGGCAAGTGCGGTGGCCCGTAGGACCATCCGTACTGCTAAAAGTGAGAGTTGGAAATCTTATGTTTCCATCATTACGTCCGATACCCCTCTACCGCACATCTGGAAGAAAATCCGCAAGATTGAGGGCAAGTTCGTTCCAGATGTCTCGCCAGTTTTCCACCTCCGTGGGATTCTTGTGGCGGATCCAGTGAAGGTTGCGGCCGAACTAGGTTCCCACTTTTCTTCTGTTAGCTCTGGTTCTCATCTTCCTCAATCCTTCCTTCTTCCTAAGCCTGTTCTTGAATCTTATCCTTTAGATTTCCACACTCGTCTCTGCCTTCCCTATAACGATCCTTTCTCTTTTTCTGAACTTCAGTCTGCCCTGGCCCTCTGCAGATCTACGGCAGCGGACTCGGATGACGTTCATCGAGATGCTTCGCCATCTCCCTCTGTGCACGTTATAGTATTTACTGAATCTGTATAACCAGGTCTGGGAGTCGTCGTCCTTGCCTGAGGAATGGCTCGATGCCGTTGTACTCCCTATCGGAAACCAGGGTCTCGCGGTACGTCCCCTATTGCTCTCAAGAGTTGTTTGCAAGCTGTTTGAGCGTATGGTAAATGTCCGTCTGATGTGGTTCTTGGAACACCATCACCACCTCTCTCCTTCTCAATTTGGTTTTCGCAAGTGCTGCAGTACGACTGATGTCCTGGTGAACTTGGAGGTCTATATTCGTATTGCTTTTGCTGCGAAGACCTCAATTGTTGCTGTCCTTTTTGACCTGGAAAAGGCTTATGACACCACCTGGCGATATCATATCCTATCTCAACTTCATTCTTTTGGCCTTCGTGGTAATCTCCCTCTCTTTCTTCAAAGCTTTCTCTCTCGTCGTACCTTTTGAGTCAGGCTTGGTGCAACTCTCTCTGCCTCTTTTCGGCAGTATGAAGGTGTGCCCCCAAGGTAGTGTTCCGAGTACTACTCTTTTTTTCCCTGTTGCCCTCAATGGTCTCCTTTCCTCCCTTCCTTCTGGCATCTTCTCCGCTCTGTATGTTAACGATCTTACTCTTTGCTGTCGAGGTGATGATTCGCCTCTCTTTCAACGGCGGCTTCATCTTGCAATTGATGCCGTGTCATCTTGGGCCACCGATCATGGCTTAAAGTTCTCTACTACTAAGACTTGTGCCATGACGTTTACTCGGAAGCGGGTCGTTCTTCGTCCCTCTGTCACTTTATGGTCATCCCCGTGAGTACAAAGATTCCACGAAGCTTTTGGGGTTATTCTTTGGCACTCGTTTGTCTTGGTCGCCCCATGTATCTTACCTCCGTGTTGAATGCTTTAAGGCCCTTAACCTACTAAAGGTTTTGTCTCATACTTCTTGGGGAGCGGATAGGCGCACGCTCCTCAATTTGCATTCCTCTCTTGTCCTGACTAAGCTCGATTATGGTTGCCCTGCATACTCTTCTGCTTCTCCTTCTACTCTTCGCCGTCTTGATCCTTTGCACCATACTGAGTTGCGCCTCAGCTCTGGTGCTTTTCGTTCAACTCCTGCCCTCAGCTTGTACGCTGACACTGGCTTTGTCTCTCCAGGATCGCCGTGATCGCTACAGTCTACTTATCTTGCGCGATCCTTACAGTATCCCCACACGCCTCTATCGTGCTTGGACTTTAACCCCCTCCTGTAGTTCCTGTTCCTCTTCACCACCTTCCTCTTTGTCCATTTGTCTCGCTAACAAGTCTCTTTCGGTTCGTATTACTAATATTTCTGCTCGTATTGTTCGCTCCTTGCCCCCGTGGAGGGTCCCCCTTCCCAAATTTTGTACTTCTGACCCACATCACTAAAGCTTTTACCCCTCCTACAGTTCTGAAATGCCTCTTCCTTGAGCACTTTTCTTCTCGCTCTCACTCCGTTTCCATCTTCACCGACGGGTCAAAGTCTGCTGAAGGTGTGGGCTACTGTTGTTTTTCCTGACCACACTTGTATGTGTCACCTTCCTCCGGAGGCTAGCATCTTCACAGCAGAACTCTATGCTATTCTCTATGCTCTTCGTCTCCTGCTTTCCCGGGGGCAATCCTCCTTCCTGGTAGTAGTTGACTCTCGTAGTGCCCTCATGGCTTTAGGGTACTTTAATCCGGTTCACCCTGTGGTCATCAAGATTCAACATTGGCTGTTTCTTATCTCCAGTAAATTTAAATCGATTGCGTTTTGCTGGGTTCCCAGCCATGTTGCTCTCTTTAAATGAGCGTGCGGATGCTGCCGCTAAGGACTCTATCCGCACTTGTCCCATCTCCCATAAAGGTGTTCCTTATTCCGACTTTTACCCAAAGTTATTCATGCCTCCATCCTTGCCCGATGCGAGTTGGTCTTCTGTTATTGGTAACAAACTGCGTAGTCTTAAGTCGTGTGTCCCAGTGGCCTTCCTCCTGCCACCGTAACTGGTGGTGGGAAACGGCTCTGGCTAGGTTATGTATTGGCCATACCTGTTTAGCTCACTGTCACTTAATGGAGCGCCGCCTTGCTCCTAATTGTCCAAATTGCATTGTTCCTCTTACTGTCGTACATATCCTTGTTGAATGTCCTGACTTCCAGGATGAGCATGTGTCTTGTTTTCCGACCGTCCCCCGTGGTTGCTTGTCCCTCTACAGAATTCTTGGCGACTCGGATACTTTTGATATTGTTCGCCTTATGTGTTTTTGTTCTCGTATTGGCATCCTTGGTGATATTTAGCGCCCTCTGATTATCCTGCAAATTTGATGGTGTTACATAGTCTTCCCGGTTTGGTGCCTTCTATTGATAATTACTTACTTACTTTCTCCCCTTCTGCCCCTCCCCCCTCTTCTTTCTAATTGTCATTACCTGCCAACTTCGTCTGTCTCAATTATTATTTCGACCTTCTTTTGTTTTGATGCCTGGGTGTTTGGGGAGGCATACACCCTCACCTGTAGAACTGTAGTACCCAACGTCGAGGGCGAAGGGACCCTTTTATTGGCAATCCTCCTTTCATCACTGTATCAGATCTCGACAGACTGACGGTTTTTAAGATGGCGTTTGTGGGGAGTATACTCAAGATGCACCCCTAGGGGCCCCCAACAAGACCGGCAACATGTCTCTTGTTGGGTGTCCTGTCCTCTAATTGTGGCACCATGGTGGGTGTGGGAGTACATTCGCAAATGAAAGTCTTTCCTCTCGGTATCCATGCCGTTGACTCGTGTTCCTCTTATTATTTCTCGAGCTCGTGGGGCGGATGAACAGGCCCTTGAGTCGGACTGTGTTGGAAGACCGGGCTCTGTAGCCCCCTGCTACATTGGGCCCAAAATTAGCTCCTCCTCTGACCCTCCTGACTACTTCCCTCGGCTCCCCTCCCTCCCCCTTCTGTGGTTGAGTTGAGCCCTAATCCCCCAGCGGAGACCACTTCGTCCTCTGGCCCGGCTCCATCTCTCATTGTAAGTACTATGCCTTTTTAATCTTTGGGTGCTCTCAACGCCGTCCCTGCCACGGCCGCGCGCACATGGTCCCTTCCCATACTAATTCGTACCACACCTTGTTTAAGTCCTCCTTCGTGGACTAAGTACTTTGACCTCCATCATTTAGATTCTACTCCTCCTGACGATTTTTCCCTCCATAGACATCTTGTTGATTCCGTGGATTCCTGTTACTTTCAACTCAACCCGTCTCGGTTCACATGTCGTTGCTGCTCCTCCTCAGGATGCAGCTACCCGCTTGGATGCCTTATCCTGCATTGGCGAGACCCCTGTTTGGGTCTCCAAGAATGCTCGGTTAAACACCAGTGTTGGCACTTCTCCCCCCACCATGTTGCAACCGGTGTTAGGAATCTAAAGGACTGCCACGGAGATATCACGCATAGCCTTGAAGCCCAGGATCATTGTGCCCTCCAGGTGGACACGTTAACTCATACCTCGTGGTCGCCACCGTCAACCCCTTCGGGTTGTGAAGATTACCTTTGATGGTAATAGGTGCTCGAAGTTTGTGCATGATGCCCTTCGGTGTTCCAATACTGCCACTCTGTTCTTTGTGTGGGGACGAAGTTCACTCGAAGTTGGAGTGGACTTCTCTCCAGGCTCGCTGCCTCAATTGGGGTGAGGCCCACCTGATCTTTTCCTGTGCGTGTATACATTACAAGTTTGAGGCAGCCGTCCTCAACTTGAAGCACCGGGGCCGTTTGTCGTTTCCTGAGGCGAGGCGCCAAGTTTGCCGTCTTCCCCCTTATGCTAACGTATCTTATGCTCGCGTGTTGCGCTCTTCATCTCATCGTCCTTCCCACCTTCCTCAGTCTCACAACAGTTTCCGGGCCTTAGACCCAGACACGCCACCGCCTCCTCTCCTGTTCCTTTTCGTTCTGACCCGAAGAGTCCCCCTCCTAGTTCTGTGTCTGGGGTTCCCCTTCTTTCTACCCAGTCTGTCACGTCTCCTGTGTCTTTCTCATCTCCCTCCTACCTATCCTTCTCCATCTTCTAACTCTCCACGCCGCCTGTCTCTGCAGGCTGATGTCCATCACACTCTTAGCTATCATCGTGTTTGCTCTCGTTTTTCTTCTGTTGAGATGCTCGAGCATGTTGCCAGGTACGTATTTACTGGAACGCCTGTCTCTGAGTCAGAAACGTATGCCTGGCTCCTCTCCTTCCTCTTCCCCAGTGGGTAAGAAGGCATCGCTTTCTTCCTCGCTCCCCCCTACTTCTATCACTCCGTCCCCTCCCTTTTCGGTGGTCTAGCCCCCCTGTTCCAGCTATGGATTTTTTTTTTCATTTTTTGCTCCCGTTTTCTTCTCGGTTGCTTCCCTTGCTTAGGTGCTCTCCCCGGTTTCTGCCCTTCCTCCTCCTGCTGTCCTTGACCCTCGGTTGTCTCTTCCTCCTCCTCCTCCAGACCCTGCTCGTCCGCCCCTGATCTGTCCTCCCGCTCCCTTCCCTCTGTCCTTACTCAGTTTACCCATGCCCCCTGACTTCGCTGACGCTGCTCCTGATCCTACGCTTATTTAACATATTGTTCCTTTTTAACCTTTGTCTCTTCATTGTTCTCTGTTGCTGTCCTTTATCTTTTTGTCGAAGTCTATTCTACAATGGAATATTTGTGGTTAATATGCCAATTTCCATGAACTCCAACTTATGATTTCTCAGTTTTCGGCCCTTTGTGTCTGTCTCCAAGAACCGGTGCTTGGTGCTGCTCCTTGTCGCTTCTGTGCCTCTTTCTTTCTCCCCCCCCCCCCCCAGCATTTGCTGGAGCCCATAACTCTTCTGCTCTCTTGATACGTTCTGATGTTCCCTTTGTCCCCCTGCTTTTTCCATCACCTCTCCAATATTCTGCAGCACGTGTCTTTGTGAGTAAATGGTAGTTTAAATTCATCTCCCACTAAATGTCCCGCTTTCTCATTCCGATCACAAACCCCTTCTGGACTCCTTGCCAGAGCCTGTGCTCCTGCTGGGTGTTTTCAGTTGTCAACATACCCTCTGAAGTGATGTTCTGACGCACTCGGGGTTGCCTTCTAGAACCGTTCATCCTCTTCTTTCCTGTCTCTTCTGAAATGTGGTGAGCCCACTCATTTGGACTCTCGGACTCGCACCCTTTCCTGTGTTGATCTTTCACTCTGCTCGTCGTCTCTTTTCTTGGATTTCATGTGGCGGGTTCTTGATGACCTCCATGGCAGTGACCCTTTTCCCATTCTTGTTACCTTTTTCTCATATCACCCTCCCCTCTGCGTCCCTAGGTGGCAGTTTGCCAAGGCAGACTGGAACCTATTTACCCTCCGCGCTGCTCTTTCCGACCTTTCCATTCTGCCTCTCCCTCGTGCCCCCCCTCCTTGTTAATGACACAGTCTTCGACGATGCACTCTGCTCTATTCTTCGATCTTCTTCTCGGGAAACATAGAAGTGTGTGTACCCTGGTGGAATGTGCTCGGGCTGTCCCACCTTAAGCGTGCAGCCTGGAAGAGAGACCACCAATGGCAGACTGTTGATTTATTTATTTTATTTTGGAAGGCGCGTGTGGTGGCCCATTGGACCATCAATACAGCTAAGGATGAATGTTGGAAGTATTATGTTTCCACCATTTTGTCCGAAACTCCTCTACTGCAGATCTGGAAACGTATCTGCAATTTTGCAGGCAAGTTCTTTTCCGATGTCTTGCCGGTCCTTCACCTCTGTGGTACTCTTGTGGCGGACCCGTTGCAGGTAGCGACCGAACTTTAGATTTCTGCAACCATCCGAGACTTCCCTATAATGATATATATACTTCCCTATAACCCTTCTCTAAATTTGTCTACCCTGGCCCTGTGCGGTTCTAAGGCGGCGGGCTCTGGTGGTATTCACTATGAGATGCTTCGCCGTCGTCTTCCGTGCATGTCTTGGAATTTGTCTATATAATCAGGTCTAAGAGGAGTCGTCAGTCCCTGAGGACTGGTTCGATGCTGTTGTCCTCCCTATTGGGAAACCAGGGTCTCTTGGGATATCCCCTAAGAGCTTTTGCCCTATTGCCCTCACGATTTGTCAGCAAACTCTTTGAATGTATGGTTAATGTTTCTGATATGGTTCTTAGAACACTATAACCACCTCTCCCCTTCTCAATTTGGTTTTCTCAAGTGCCGCAGCACAACAAATGTCCTGGTGAACTTGGAGGTCTATATTTGTACTACTTTTGCTGCGAAGACCTCCGTTTTCGCCGTACTTTTTTCCTGGAAAAGACTTACGAAACCACCTGGAGATATAATTTTGTCCCAACTTAATTCTATCGGTCGTTTTGGTAATCTCCCTCTTTCTCCAAAGCTTCCTCTTGTCGTTCCTTTCGAGTGAGGCTTGGTACAGCTCTCTGCTTCTTTTCGGCGATATGAAGGTATACCCCAAGGTAGTGATCTGAGACCAACTAGTTTTCTGGTTGCCCTCAATGGTCTTCTTTCCTCTTCCTTCTGGTGTCTTCTCTGCTCTGTCGATGATTTTACTCTCTGCTGTTGGGGTGATGATTCGCCTCTCTAACGGCGGCTTCAACATGCGATTGAAGTCATCCGTGTCATCTTGGGTCACCAGTCATGGCTTAAAGTTCTCTGCCACTAAGACTTGTGCCATGACTTACTCTGAAACGGGTCTTTCTTCGTCCCTGTTTGTCACTTCATGGTCATCACCTTGTGTACAAAGATTCTGCGGAGCTTTTGGGGTTAATATTTGACACTCGTTTGTCTTGGTCGTCCCATATCTCTTACCTCGGAATTGAGTGCTCTAAGGCCCTTAACTTACTGAACGTTTTGTCCCATACTTCTTGGGGAGCAGAGAGGTGCATGCTCCTCTATTTGCACTCCTCTCTCGTCCTGTCTAAATTAGATTATGGTTGCCCTGCATGCTCTTCTGCATCTTCTTCCACTCTTCCCCGTAATGATCCTTTGCACCATACTGGGTTGCGCCTCAGCTTTGATGCCTTTCGTTAAACTCCTACCCTCAGCTCGTACGTTGACACTGGCTTCCTATGTCTCCAGGACCGCCATGATCACTACTGCCTTCCCTATCTTGCACGGTCCTTTCAGCACCCTCACTCTCACTTCTTTCGTGCTTTGACTTTTATCCCCTCAGTAGTTCCTGTTCCTTTTCACCACCTACCTCTTTGTCCGTTTGTCTCGCTTAAAAGATTATTTTTTGGTTCGTATTACCAATGTTTCTCCTCGTATTGTTCCATCCTTGCCCCCGTGGAGGGTCCCCCTTCCCAAATTTTGTACTTCTCTGACCCGCATCACTAAAGCTATTACCCCTCCTACGGTTCTAAACGCCTCTTCCTTGAGCACTTTTCTTCACATTGACTCTGTTCCCATCTTCACCGATGGGTCTAAGTCTGCCGACAGTATAGGCTACTGTTATTTTTCCTGACCATCCTTGTGTCGCCTTCCTCCGGAGACTAGCATCTTCACAGCAGAACTTTATGCTATTCTATTTGCTATTCGTCTTCTGCTTCGTTGTCAATTCTCCTTTGTAGTGGTAGCTGACTCTCGTAGTGCCCTCATGACTTTAGGGTCCTTTAATTCGGTTTACCCAGTGGTCATAGTTTCAACATTGTCCATTTCTTATCGCCAGTAAATTTAAGTAGAGAGAGTTGCTGGGTTCCCAGCCATGTTGGTGTCTTTAAATGAGCGTGTGGATGCTGCCACTAAGGAAGCTATCCACACTTGTCCCATCTTCCGTAAAGGTGTTCTTTATTCCGACTTACCCAGTTATTCATTCCTCCATCCTTGTCCGTTGGCAGGGTTGTTGGTCTTCTGTTATTGGTAGCAAATTGCGTACTTCGGAGTCGTGTGTTCCTGTGGCCTTCCTACTATCACTGTAACCGGCGGTGGGAAATGGCTCTGGTTATCTTGTGATGATTTCGGGGCTTTAGTGTCCCAGCCGCCCGGTCCTCGACCAGGCTTCCACCCCCAGGAAGCAGCCCATGATAGCCGACTAACACCCAGGTACCTATTTTACTGCTAGGTAAGAGCGGCATAGGGTGAAAGAAACTCTGCCCATTGTTTCTCGCCGGCGCCCGGGATCGAACCCGGGACCACAGGATCACAAGTACAGTGTGCTGTCCGCTCGGCCGACCGGCTAGGTTATTATTGGCCATTCCAATTTAACTCCCGGTCACTTAATGGAGCGCCGCCCTGCTCCTTATTGTCTAAATTGTATTGTCCCTTTTGCAGCCGTGCACATCCTTGTTGAATGTCTTGACTTTAAAGACGTGTATGCGTCTAGCTATCCAACCGTCCCTCGTGGTCAATTGTTCCTCGATAGAATTCTTGGTGAATTGGATTCTTTGCGTTTCTGTTCTCGTATTGGCATCCTTGGTGATATTTAGCACCCTCTGATTACTATGCACATTTGGTGGTGCTACAAAGCCTTCCCGGTTTGGTGCCTTTTTTTTATAATTACTTCTTTCCAAGTGCTATAAAGTTGTAATGGCTTGGCGCTTTCCTCCCCTGATAATTAAATTAATATTAATTTTGTAAGGATTTTTTATAATGTAGGGAGACATTTTTACTAGGTTAGTTCCCGCGGTCACGTTTTCCTCGATAAAATTCCTGGAGAATCGGATACTTTTGATATCGTTTGCTTTGTTTGTTCTCATATTGGCATCCTCAATGATATTCATCGCCCTCTGATTATTCCGCACATTTAATGGTGCTGCATTGCCTTCCCGGCTTGGTGCCTTCTTTGATAATTACTTACTATCCAGTAAATACTTTACCTCTTTTCTCATAGCTTCTACTTTGTCAGGGTTGACCCTGTAAGTGTGCTGTTTGATGGTGGCAGCATCCTCAACATTAACCTCGTGCACCATTCCTTGATGTCTTCGCGGCAAATTCATAAAAAGCGATTCATTCTCACACAAAGTTTGCACCCGTTCCTGGTGCTGGTCATCTTCTAAATGACCCAACTGCCCTCCACCTTGGCCAGGCTCTCCGCGTTGGACATTTTAGCTCCGTCCGCCCTCTCTAGCTTAATATTGTCCTCCTCCATGTCTTCTTGCCTGACACGAAGCACAGTCGCATGCAGCAGGGTTTCCATCTTTCCCACCTCTTCACTAGGGTCTTATCTCTTTCCTTATGCTTTTTAATTAGGTTGACATTGCAAACCTGTGATTGTCTGGGTCGATCAGGCATGTGCACCACATAATTAACCTTCCCCAACGCCGCCTGTATCGTGTACGGTCCACAAAACCTCGACTCGTGCACATTTCCTTTCACGGGCAGGACGACTAACACTTGTGTTCCCTTCATGAACCTTCCTTTCCTTGGTCTTCCTGTCGTACTACTTGGCCATCTCCGCCTGGGATACTTTTAAATTCTTCTTGGGTAACTCTCTGGTCCTAGAGAGTCGCTCCCCAAACGTTTTCACATACTTCCCTATATCCACCCGCACCCTTTCCTCTGTGAGCTGTTCTTTCAATGTGTTCACCGGACTCATCATGGAGGGCCTGTACACTGATTGGAATGGGGTGATTCCTAGTAATTATACTGCCGCATCCTTGATGGCAAACGGTGCAGACGGCAACGCATCGTGCCACTTGGTCCCTTCATCAGTGCAGTATATTCTCAGTAGGCTCTTCAGCGTGCTATGGAACTTTTCAAACGCCCATTGCGCCTGAGGATGGTATGGTGACGAGTGTACTTGTTCCACTCTCCATCATCCTCTGCTACCCTGCAACAAGTCTGATTGGAAGACACTCCCCTGGTCTGTCTGTCTCTTTTATAGTAGAATAGACATTCTGGGCATGTCTACCCAGGCAACGTAGTTCTGCAATATATCCAAGCCGTCCTGTGACGTCACTTTCCTAAGTGAGACTATTTCCAGGAAACGAGTGCCTACCTACATGATGGTAAGCAAGTACTCGTGCCCTTTCTCAGTCCGTGGCAACGGACCCAAACAGTCCACTAGGATGCTCTCTGAAGGCTCACCAAAATCCGGGATGGGTTTCAAGGTGCTTTCGGTATAGCTGGTGCCGGCTTATCCATACGTTGACACTTCTTAAAATACCATTTAACATCCTTCCATATACTGGGTCAATAAAAGTGCGCTTGCACCTTCCTCAGTCTTCTTGACTCCCAAGTGTCCTGCCATAACCAAAGCATGGGGCAAGTTCCATTACTACTGCCCTAAAATCTCTCTACACCAACTCTTGGTGTTTCTCCACACATACCTTATCCGTGCCGGCTCTGTCTGGTCGTCTTCCATATAGTAATGTACCAGGGACTCTGGTAATCTAATCAGGTTCACTCTGTTCACACTCCATCTTTCTGGCAGGATCATCTTCCCCCTCAGACCTTGCAATGTCCATTTTCTCGAGCTGGACAGTCATCAAACAGACCTGCTATCTCCACGTCAGTGTCCTACCTCAGTGGAGACGGCACTGTTACCACACCTTCAGTGTCTCCCCCGTCGGCGACCTCTGACTTGGTCACTACACAGGCAGAGTACACAATGACTTGACTGTCCTGACTCGTCCTCAAAGATGCTACCCAGATCTACTTTCAGGTGTTCAGTCGGTACCGTGGCCATTTCCGGCACACCTGTTACAGCTTTCACTCTCGTCTCTGGCAACACCTTTGACCCGCACAAGTTGTTTCCCAGGATAACTTGTATCCCTGCAACAGGTATATCAGGACACTATCACCACCTCTCCCGACAAATATTCAGACCTCAGTCTGACAGCGCACATGGGCATATCACACTGACAATAACCCATGCACTCTTAGCCTTCGACTGTCAGCTAAGTCTTTCGTCCCTGATCAGGCTTCTTAGGATCAAGCTCTGATTCGCTCCTGTATCTCTGTGGATTTTTACTTCTGTTTCAGGTTGGTCTCCCATGCTGACCCAACTTTTACAGATGAACGAACTGCATCTCTTGTTCATTAATCTCTTTGTGCGGTTTGTTTATCAAACTCTCACAAGAGTTTTGGGGGTCACATATTGTCAGGGGTCCATATGCAGACGGAGTCACAATAACGTGGCTGAAACATGTTGACCAAACTACACACTAGAAAGTGAAGGAAAGACGACTCTCTCAATCCATTCACAATCGAGAATGGTCCAGGACGGACCAAAACCTCGTCGTCCCTTCACTTTCTAGTGTGTGGTTTGTTAGGGTCACTACTTTCTTGCCCTGTCTGCAATTTCTCATTGTGACCATACCTATTAGTTATAACGTCTCACCTGGGAGATATTCCTTCTCAATCCCGTGTTATTTTGTCCCCCCCCCCCCCCCCGAGTGGTTCCTTTGATTCTGTCCACTCGTCCCGCTGGTGCTTTTCGGAACAGGCAGACCACTTGCACTAGGCTGAGCCTGTGGGGGAATTAGTTCTACAATATAATATAAATTTTGGTCCTTCGAAATATTTATTAAAGAATCGGAGGACCAGTGATCTATGTGTATCGTGCATCAAATTCAATAATGAAATAAAAATAGGTTTAGAAAAATGAATAATGGTAATATTTCTATTAATTCAGAGCTAATCCCATACACACATTTTTGGGGGGATAAATTTATAATGTTAGTATACACGTATTTGTGAAATAATGTATTCATAAAACATGAAAATTCAATGAGGAAATGGGTTAGCTAACTACAATATGGACACGGAAACGGCTTAGCTGCCAGAGAGGAACATAATGTCCGGCAGCTATAACACATTTGATCCAGTCAGAGCCAGCAATCCCTAGTGACACGTGATGGTATTGGTAGGTTATAGTCTCTTATAGTTAACTCCACACTGAAAGGCAAATCTTATATAATTTAATCTCCAAACCATATACTCGTACATTTAATCGCAGAAACGAAATGAATTTGGGGGTAAGAAAGGCACTCGTGTGGGTTATGGGGATATCCAACTTTGTAACATATGACATTAATAAGATCTCATAATAATGGCCAAAATTACTGAATCTATGAAATACTGTTCTGCTGAACGAAGTGTTCATAAACTGTGGAGGCTGCGTGATCGATCTGAAGCTCGTAGATAGATGCTCTTAATTTTAATCAATGACAAATGGGCAACTCGGAACACCTCAATCCCAAATTAATGATGGCGGCTGTCTCCCCCAACTCTCCTCTCCGCCGCTGGCGCATGCGCACTCACGCTTACTGCTGGAACTCTGGGTATAAATTATATTTTACTCAACGTTCCGAAGGGATGGTGATATCGTTGACGTGTATTTACGCCATAGTAAAGCGTTTTTAAGACAGCAAATTTTCTCGTTGTGGAAATCTTTTAATTTAGAGAACGTTAAATGAATGAGAAATGTTCAGTGGAAATTCAGCTTACGGCATTGTATACTAGATCAGCTGATTGCAGCTGTATAAATTATTTCCAGTAAACGGTGATATATTTATTAACTAGAAGTGAGTCTCTTAAGGATTATTGATTTGGTAATAAAGAATGCAAAATTGGATTTAATTCAATTTGTAAATGAGGAAATTATTCCCTCTGGGTGGGTGGCTGACATAGCCCCACGGCTATAATTTCTAGGGAAGATCTGGCTTTCTACGCCTCAATCTAATAAATTGAAGATCTCTATACTACTAGTTAGTAGTGTTAGTAAACTATAATGTCTAGTACGAGAATAATCTCATCGTACTAGAGGTTAGTATTTAAGTGTTGGATATTTCCAACATAACTCCGGGGCTAGAAACTACGGGATGCAGTTCATGCTTCAGTACTGACGTACCTGTTTCTCTTCCTGAAGTTACATTCATTATAGGTTGGTTAGTTAGTGCGTACATGACGGATGTCCCGTGTCTGTGAACCAGATGTGAAACTAAGTCATTAGTCTGTCATCATGGGAACATCAATCAAAATTTGAAATATTAAACTGTCACCTAAAATAAAGAAATCTCTCAAATCTACAGCAAAATCAATGATAGTCATTGCAATGACTTGTAATGGTTAAGTTACTTAGTCACTGAATGGTTCCTGTAGACTCGTGAAATCTTCTCAACGTCAAATGGTTATCTGCAGTTATGCAGAATCAAAATAATGTTTTAAGTTTTAATTTGCATTGTTGAGCTGCCATCCTAGATGGACGAGTGCTCGAATTAGTAGTTACTGTCTTCTGGAACCTGGGGTACATTTACCTCGGAAGACCACTCATGTTCAGCTAATTCCAGAGGAACTAATTTCTCAAGTTTTTAGGGTGGTCGTGCCTCGACACTAGACCTAACAATTGTTAGTATTCCTTGGTGATCTGGGTGAACAGCAACAATTTTACCTATAGGCCACTCTTACCTTGGTCCATCACTATCAACTAAGACAAGATAACCTGGTTTTAATTTGACTTTATTATAGGGGCTTGCAGCTCCTTAATGATATTCTCTTAGAGCAGTTACTCAAGAGTCCACACTTCATTCCACCTGCCTATCACTCTAGAAAGATGTTTAACTTTCCACCAAGTCGTTCCTTCTAACACATGAGGGGTCTTCCAGATCCTCATCCTCCAGAAAGATCAGAGGACTAAGAAAACTGCCATGTATCAAATGAGAGAGACTCAGGGGTTCTTTCTTTGGAGAAATTTTCGGAAAGATGGGTTAAGAGTAGGTTGTTGAATGGTGCCTCTATTTCCGTGACAATGGTTTGTAGCTCGGTAAGGCTAATTTTCTGTCGATGCAAGGCCTTTAAGTATCGTTTCACAGTGCCTGCCATGCGTTCGTAAAATCCTTCTTGCCACGGTGCTCTAGGTGGTATAAATTTCCAGTGGCACTTTGTTTAAAGACTGTACACGCAAATGGATGATTCCATATTTCGGTTAAGGAGGCTTCTGCCACAAAATTGGATCCATTATCAGAGATAATCAGTTTGGGGCAGGATCGAGGTGCTGCAAACCTACAAAAGGCTTGTAGGAAAGCTTCTGTACTCATGTCGGAAGTTACATCTAAGTGTACACATCGTGTAGTTGCAAACGTAAAGAGGCATAAGTAGGCTTTCACCAGGATCTTATCAGGAGTCCCCGTTAAAATGAAGGCTCCTGTATAATCTACCCCAGTGGTCTCAAAGGGACGAACGTGTAAGACTCGTTCTTTAGGTAATGGTTGAGGTCCTGGATAAGGGCACGCCCGAGCATCATGCCTCCGGTAGATCACACAAGGTTTGATGATGGATTTGACAGTTTGAGGACCTTGAAGCAAAAACTTCTTTCGTAAATCAGTGTTTGTGTGTTGACCAGACCACACACAAGAAGGTGAAGGGACGACGACGTTTCGACTTGAGAATGGTCCAGGACGGACCGAAACGACGTCGTCCCTTCACCTTCTAGTGTGTGGTCCGGTCAACATACTTTAGCCACGTTATTGTGACTCATCGCCTGCATCAGTGTGTGTCAACACTCTATGTAATGTGCCGTATTCATGACAATGTAAGACAACGAGTTTGCTAATGATGTGGTGTCGAGGAAGAAACATGGGATTCTTTACTTCCAAATAAACTTCTGCATGTTGCAGACGTCCTCAACGTCTTAAGATGTTATGATTCAGCCAAATAAAGAGATCTGATTTGATCTTAAGATCAGTCAAACCATATGCCTAAAGACCTTATTAGTTTATCAGGGAGATGCTCGTAGTTTCTCCGATAGGTCTCCATCTGGGCTTTTTGACCCAATATTTAATTGGACTTGGGAATTGACATATGATTCCTATCTTGCTAAGGAAACCAAACACTACTTGGGTAATCCCTAATAATTTACTGAAACTAGATTAGTGATTAGGATCAATAGTTAAAGATCGAGGGGGTTCCGGTTCCTCAGTGGGGACAGTGATATTGGTCACTATGACTTACAGCTTTTGTTGAGGCCACTGACCAACCATTAGTGTCCTTTAAACATCTCGGTTTTAAATAGTTTCCTTAAAGTTACTCTTCATGAGTCAACTGGGTTATTCTTGGTAGGAACATGTCTCAATTTATATTCATCCGACAATTCTCTAATTTCTCTAACTCTCTTACTGACGTAGGGAGTTTTGTTATTCTTTTCCCATTGTAAGATTGCCTCGTTGTCTGACCACACTATCATCTCAGCAAAGTAAATATTATTGAGGGGTCTTGGTCAGGTAATGAGCCAATCGGACACCTACTAACAAAGCCCTTAATTCCAGTTGGGGTAATGACCTTTTCTTAATTGGGGCGACTCTGGCTTTAGAAGTTAGTAAAATTGATTGCTTTTTACTTACTAACGCAAATCGATAAGTTATATCATTATTGGCATCATTAGGATCCTTTATCCAGAGGAACTTTGTAAAATTTCGGTCTTCTTGTAGACCTACTCTAAGGAAAGCCTTACTTATGTCAGCCGTATAGGCGTAGGTTCCTAGACGAAACCGTAATAATACATCATTGAGGCATTGGGTTAGACTCGTGCCAGTTTGTAGGCAATCGTTGAGACACTATTTACCTTCATCTTGGCACTACAGTTGAATACAATTCTAATGTGTGTAGTAACGGAATCTCTCAAGATGGCGTGGGGAGGCAGGTAATGTCCTTCCTGTGAATTATCATGTTCAACAACGTCAATAAATTTGTTGACAAGTGGTTGTTGTATCAAATCGTGATACAATTGTAGTTTGTCAGGTTGCTTGTTCAATCTAGCTACCTGTGATTTTAATTGATTTAATGCTATGAAATGATTTACAGGTAACTGTGGATGGTTTAATTTCCATTGCAATTTAACCCAGTATTGATTATCTCTGTAAATAACCAAGTTAAGATGATGATGACAAGTCCAAGTGTCGTTTGGACTTGGTTGCTCAGGGACAACGCTGAAAGTATCTAGATCCCATATTTTATGTATGGGGAAATCACAAGTATTCTCAGTCATGTCTCTGGAGTGGTGACTGTTCCAAGCCTAGTCACGCTCCATTAGTGAGTTTTGTTGACTATTCATTGATGTAGAAATTTTCTGCGGTAGCACTGGTACACTAAGCAATTTGTCTCCACCTGAAAGCAACAAATTAATTCCCTGTTGCTTGGTGCATCCAGTTATAAATTAGTAATATTAATCTGCCCCTACAAGTATACCTACATCTGTGAGGCGGTCATATTTCTGTAATCAGCCAACTTCATCCATTTACGTTAGAGAATTTTGGCAGTATTCCCTAAACCAGTGCTATTCAATCTGGACAGTCCACCTTACAATGGAAGAGATTGAGTGGTGGACTACTGGGTGGACGAGATCCTCACCTGCACGTGTTTGTATAATATACAAGTCTCCTCTGTCTCTCTCTCTCTGTCCCTCTCTCTCTGTCCCTCTCTCTCTGTCCCTCTCTCTCTGTCCCTCTCTCTCTCTGTCCCTCTCTCTCTCTCCGTCCCTCTCTCTCTCTCTGTCCCTCTCTCTCTCTCTGTCCCTCTCTCTCTCTCTGTCCCCTCTCTCTCTCTCTGTCCCCTCTCTCTCTCTCTGTCCCTCTCTCTCTCTCTGTCCCTCTCTCTCTCTCTGTCCCTCTCTCTCTGTCCCTCTCTCTCTCTCTGTCCCCTCTCTCTCTCTCTGTCCCCTCTCTCTCTCTCTGTCCCCTCTCTCTCTCTCTGTCCCTCTCTCTCTCTCTGTCCCTCTCTCTCTCTCTCTGTCCCTCTCTCTCTCTCTGTCCCTCTCTCTCTCTCTGTCCCTCTCTCTCTCTCTCTGTCCCTCTCTCTCTCTCTGTCCCTCTCTCTCTCTCTGTCCCTCTCTCTCTCTCTGTCCCTCTCTCTCTCTCTGTCCCTCTCTCTCTCTCTGTCCCTCTCTCTCTCTCTGTCCCTCTCTCTCTCTCTCTGTCCCTCTCTCTCTCTCTGTCCCTCTCTCTCTCTCTGTCCCTCTCTCTCTCTCTGTCCCTCTCTCTCTCTCTGTCCCTCTCTCTCTCTCTGTCCCTCTCTCTCTCTCTGTCCCTCTCTCTCTCTCTCTGTCCCTCTCTCTCTCTCTGTCCCTCTCTCTCTCTCTCCGTCCCTCTCTCTCTCTCTCTGTCCCTCTCTCTCTCTCTGTCCCTCTCTCTCTCTCTCTGTCCCTCTCTCTCTCTCTCTGTCCCTCTCTCTCTCTCTCTGTCCCTCTCTCTCTCTCTCTGTCCCTCTCTCTCTCTCTCTGTCCCTCTCTCTCTCTCTCTGTCCCTCTCTCTCTCTCTCTGTCCCTCTCTCTCTCTCTCTCTGTCCCTCTCTCTCTCTCTCTGTCCCTCTCTCTCTCTCTCTGTCCCTCTCTCTCTCTCTCTGTTCCTCTCTCTCTCTCTCTGTCCCTCTCTCTCTCTCTCTGTCCCTCTCTCTCTCTCTCTGTCCCTCTCTCTCTCTCTCTGTCCCTCTCTCTCTCTCTCTCTCTGTCCCTCTCTCTCTCTCTCTCTCTGTCCCTCTCTCTCTCTCTCTCTCTGTCCCTCTCTCTCTCTCTCTCTGTCCCTCTCTCTCTCTCTCTCTCTGTCCCTCTCTCTCTCTCTCTCTCTCTGTCCCTCTCTCTCTCTCTCTCTCTGTCCCTCTCTCTCTCTCTCTCTCTGTCCCTCTCTCTCTCTCTCTCTCTGTCCCTCTCTCTCTCTCTCTCTCTCTCTGTCCCTCTCTCTCTCTCTCTCTCTCTGTCCCTCTCTCTCTCTCTCTCTCTGTCCCTCTCTCTCTCTCTCTCTCTCTCTGTCCCTCTCTCTCTCTCTCTCTCTGTCCATCTCTCTCTCTCTCTCTCTCTCTGTCCCTCTCTCTCTCTCTCTCTCTGTCCCTCTCTCTCTCTCTCTCTCTGTCCCTCTCTCTCTCTCTCTCTCTGTCCCTCTCTCTCTCTCTCTCTCTGTCCCTCTCTCTCTCTCTCTGTCCCTCTCTCTCTCTCTCTCTCTCTCTCTCTCTCTGTCCCTCTCTCTCTCTCTCTGTCCCCCTCTCTCTCTCTCTCTCTGTCCCTCTCTCTCTCTCTCTCTCTGTCCCTCTCTCTCTCTCTCTCTCTGTCCCTCTCTCTCTCTCTCTCTCTGTCCTTCTCTCTCTCTCTCTCTCTGTCCCTCTCTCTCTCTCTCTCTCTGTCCCTCTCTCTCTCTCTCTCTCTGTCCCTCTCTCTCTCTCTCTCTCTCTCTGTCCCTCTCTCTCTCTCTCTCTCTGTCCCTCTCTCTCTCTCTCTGTCCCTCTCTCTCTCTCTCTCTCTGTCCCTCGCTCTCTCTCTCTCTCTCTGTCCCTCTCTCTCTCTCTCTCTGTCCCTCTCTCTCTCTCTCTGTCCCTCTCTCTCTCTCTCTCTGTCCCTCTCTCTCTCTCTCTCTGTCCCTCTCTCTCTCTCTCTGTCCCTCTCTCTCTCTCTCTGTCCCTCTCTCTCTCTCTCTGTCCCTCTCTCTCTCTCTCTGTCCCTCTCTCTCTCTCTGTCCCCTCTCTCTCTCTCTCTGTCCCCTCTCTCTCTCTCTGTCCCTCTCTCTCTCTCTGTCCCTCTCTCTCTCTCTGTCCCTCTCTCTCTGTCCCTCTCTCTCTCTCTGTCCCCTCTCTCTCTCTCTGTCCCCTCTCTCTCTCTCTGTCCCCTCTCTCTCTCTCTGTCCCTCTCTCTCTCTCTGTCCCTCTCTCTCTCTCTCTGTCCCTCTCTCTCTCTCTGTCCCTCTCTCTCTCTCTGTCCCTCTCTCTCTCTCTCTGTCCCTCTCTCTCTCTCTGTCCCTCTCTCTCTCTCTGTCCCTCTCTCTCTCTCTGTCCCTCTCTCTCTCTCTGTCCCTCTCTCTCTCTCTGTCCCTCTCTCTCTCTCTGTCCCTCTCTCTCTCTCTCTGTCCCTCTCTCTCTCTCTGTCCCTCTCTCTCTCTCTGTCCCTCTCTCTCTCTCTGTCCCTCTCTCTCTCTCTGTCCCTCTCTCTCTCTCTGTCCCTCTCTCTCTCTCTGTCCCTCTCTCTCTCTCTCTGTCCCTCTCTCTCTCTCTGTCCCTCTCTCTCTCTCTCCGTCCCTCTCTCTCTCTCTCTGTCCCTCTCTCTCTCTCTGTCCCTCTCTCTCTCTCTCTGTCCCTCTCTCTCTCTCTCTGTCCCTCTCTCTCTCTCTCTGTCCCCTCTCTCTCTCTCTCTGTCCCTCTCTCTCTCTCTCTGTCCCTCTCTCTCTCTCTCTGTCCCTCTCTCTCTCTCTCTGTCCCTCTCTCTCTCTCTCTCTGTCCCTCTCTCTCTCTCTCTGTCCCTCTCTCTCTCTCTCTGTCCCTCTCTCTCTCTCTCTGTTCCTCTCTCTCTCTCTCTGTCCCTCTCTCTCTCTCTCTGTCCCTCTCTCTCTCTCTCTGTCCCTCTCTCTCTCTCTCTGTCCCTCTCTCTCTCTCTCTCTCTGTCCCTCTCTCTCTCTCTCTCTCTGTCCCTCTCTCTCTCTCTCTCTCTGTCCCTCTCTCTCTCTCTCTGTCCCTCTCTCTCTCTCTCTCTCTGTCCCTCTCTCTCTCTCTCTCTCTCTCTGTCCCTCTCTCTCTCTCTCTCTCTGTCCCTCTCTCTCTCTCTCTCTCTGTCCCTCTCTCTCTCTCTCTCTCTGTCCCTCTCTCTCTCTCTCTCTCTCTCTCTGTCCCTCTCTCTCTCTCTCTCTCTCTGTCCCTCTCTCTCTCTCTCTCTCTGTCCCTCTCTCTCTCTCTCTCTCTCTCTGTCCCTCTCTCTCTCTCTCTCTCTGTCCCTCTCTCTCTCTCTCTCTCTGTCCCTCTCTCTCTCTCTCTCTCTCTGTCCCTCTCTCTCTCTCTCTCTCTGTCCCTCTCTCTCTCTCTCTCTCTGTCCCTCTCTCTCTCTCTCTCTCTGTCCCTCTCTCTCTCTCTCTG
>NC_091166.1:26925623-26995623 GCF_040958095.1 Procambarus clarkii | reverse complement strand
AACAGAGCAGACACTGGAGGTGCACATGTCAGTTATCAGACATGTTACTTTAATGCAAGAAAACATTGACTTCTATTTCCCAGACAGTGAGAATGACCAGCTGACCTCCAACATGTAGATGCTTAATCCCTTCACAGATGAAAGAACTGATCATTGTGATGTTCTTTTGGAGCTTCGAACGGATTAGTCACAAAAAGCAGTTTTAAAGACATTTAGCTATCCCATGGATTTCTGGGTTACCCAGTTTGATGTCCCAGAGTACAAGGATCTAGCTGAGCAGGCAATAGCCATATTTGTACAGATGCCAACATCATATTTGTGTGAGCAAGGGCTCTAGTTCAGTTTTGGTGAAGACAGAGAAGAAATGCAATCCTGAACTTGGATCCTCTCATGCGAGTTGCACTTGAAAATCGTCTGATACCTAGATTCAACCTAATAGCAGACAAAGTGCATCAGCAGCCAACCCACTGTGTTTTTTTTAAAGGATAACTATTTGTTCTATTTATTGATACTGTACCAAATATAGCAAACATTGTTTGCAATTTTACCTTAGTGAAGGAAAATGCGTCTAAATGGCATGCGTATTATCTTCTGTCTGGGAGAATGAACGAAGCAGTAGGACTCCCCTGTTGAAAAAGGGGAGCACCGCTGGGGACGACGCACCCTTCCTGCACTGGCCCGCGCTCGGCCTCCCTGGCTGCCCTGGTAAGTGGTATCCCTTGGTTCCAGGTACCATTCCTTATATATTGGTTTGCTGTATGGTTGACGACTTGACTTCTCTTACCCAGGCTCATGGGGTGGGCGACCAGGCCCCTGAGTCGGACCGTCATCTGTAGTCCCCGCTGTAGGGCCCGGTTTAGGCCCAGACCGGACTCTTCCTCCCTCCTCCCCTCCCTGTTCTGTGGTTGCGTCGAGTCCCAAGCCTGCTGTGGTGACCGTCTCGTCCCCTTGCACGGCTCCATCTCTTCTTGTGACTACTGGACCTTTTGACAAATCTCTAAGGGTTCTCATCGCCGTCCCCGCCACAGCTACTCTCGTATGCTCCCTTCTCATCCTAGTTTATTCCATGCTTTGTTTGGTCCTGCAACGTGGACTAAGTACTTTGACCTCCAAACTTTGGATGCAACTCCTCCTGACGATTTTTCCCTTCATAGGCATCTTGTCGATTCCGTGGATGCCTCTGTCACCTTCAACCCCACTCGTCTTGGTATCCATGTCGTTGCTGCTCCTTCTCAGGATGCGGCCACCCGCTTGGCCGCCATATCCTGCCTTGGCGAGGCCCCTGTTCGGGTTTCGAAGAACTCGGTTGAATGCCAGTGTTGGCACTGTTCTCCCGCACCATGTTGCGCCCGGTGTTCGGGATCTCAAGGACTGCCACGAGGATATCAAGCATATCCTCGAGGCCCAGGGTCATTCTATCCTCCAGGTGGATACGTTTACTCGTCCCCCTCGTGGTCATCGCCGTCTGTGCCCCTTCGGGTTATAAAGGTTACCTTTGATGGTAGGACCCTTCGGCCTTCTGTCATTCTTGCTGGTGCCAGATGCTCCGTTCAGGAGTATATTCCATCTCCTCGGCTCTGCGGTAAGTGCTGGAGGTTTGGGCATAGTGCCCTCAAATGCTCTAGTCCTGTCTCTCTCTGTCCCCTGTGTGGAAGCGAGGGTCACTAAGTTGGAGTGCACTTCTTCCCAGGCCCACTGCCTCAATTGCGGTGAGGCCCACCCTACCTTCTCCCGTACGTGTATTCGTTACAAGCTTGAGGCGGCTGTCCACAACTTGAAGCACCGGGACCGTTTGTCTTTTCCCGAGGCTCAGCGTCAAGTTCATTGTCTCCCCCCTTTCGCTGGCATCTCTTATGCTCGCGTGGTGCGCTCTTCCTCTCCTCGTCCTTCCAATCTTCCTCAGTCTCACAACCGTTTCCAAGCCTTAGACCCGGACACACCCACCACTACCTTCACTGTTTCTCTCCATTCTGTCCCGGAGGGTCCCCCTCCTGGTTCTCTGTCTAGGGCTCCCCTTCTTTCTACCCAGTCTGTCCCGTCTCCTGTGTCTTCTTTCTCCTCTCCCTCTGGTCCTCCTTCCCATCCTTCTCCTCAGTCTCTTGGCTCCCCACGCCGCCTGACTGTGCGGGCCGACGTCCATCGCTCTCCTGGTGGTCGTGTTGTTCGCTCTCGCTCTTCTCCTACCGAGACGCTGGAGTCTGTTGCTCTTTCAGTCAGAAGCTGAAACCTGGATCCTCTCTTTCCCGGTCGGTAAGAAGGCTTCGCTTTCTTCTTCACCCATTATCTCTGATTCAATCGTTCCTTCCCCTCACGCGTCGGTGGTGGAACCCCCCTGTTCCAACTGTGGAGGTTTCTTTAGGCCCCGGTTCCATCTCGGTTACTGCCCTCGCTGAGGTGCGCTCCCCTCTTCCTCCCCTTCTCCTCCTCCAGGCCCTGCTCGTCCACCTCTGGTCTGTTCTGCTTCTTTCCCTTCTTCTCTACTCAGTTTACCCATGCCCCCTAACCCTGACTTCGCTGACCCTGATCCTGACTGCTTTTTTAACATGCTGTGTTCCTTCTTCACCTTTGTTTCTTCTTTGCTCTTTGTTGCTCTTCTCTCTCTCTTTGCCGATGTCTATTCTTCAATGGAACATCCGTGGATATTACGCCAATTTCCTTGACCTCCAACTTCTCATTTCAGAGTTTTCGCCCCTTTGTGTCTGCCTCCAGGAGCCGATGCTTTGTGCTCGTCCTGGTCGCTTCCATGGCTATTCTTTTCTCCCCCCCCCTGTTGCTGGGGTCCATAATTCTTCTGCTCTCTTGATTCGCTCCGATGTTCCCTTTGTCCCCTTACTTTTTTCCTCACCTCTGCACTGTTCTGCTTCCTGTGTTCTTGTGCGTAGATGGTACTTGGTTTGTTCCATTTATCTCCTCCCCAATGTCCCATTTTTTCTTCCCGATCTTAAACAACACCTAGATTCCTTGCCGGAGCCTGTGCTCCTGCTGGGTGATTTCAATTGTCGTCATGTCCTTTGGGGTGATGTGCTGACAAACACCTGGCGTCGCCTCCTTGAGCCTTTCATCCTCTCTTCTTCCCTGTCCCTTTTTAATTCTGGTGAGCCCACTCATTTGGACTCTCGGACTCGCTCTCTTTCTTGACTCGATCTTTCTCTGTGCTCATCCCTTTTCTTAGATTTCAGGTGGCGGGTCCTTGATGACCTCCATGGCAGTGACCATTTTCCTATCCTTGTTACTTTTTTCTCGTTTCACCCTCCTCTCTCTTTCCCTAGGTGGCGGTTTGCCGAGGCTGACTAGTGCATCTTTACTCTCCGTGCTACTATTTCCGACCTCTCTATTATGCCTCTCCCTCGCGCCCTCCTTCTTTTTCATGACACTGTCTTTGACGCTGCCCTCCACTCTATTCCCCGCTCTTCCTCTCGGGGAACGCGGATGTGCGTTCCCTGGTGGAATGTGGACTGTGATCGGGCTGTCCGCTGTAAGCGTGCAGCCTGGAAGAGACATCACTGCCGGCAGACGGTTGAGTCTTTTCTTTTGTTTCGGAAGGCGGGTGCGGTGGGATGTAGGACCATCCGTGTGGCTAAACATGCTTGCTGGAAGTCTTATATGTCTTCCGTTATGTCCGAAACTCCTCTCCCTCTGGTCTGGAAGCGTATCCGCAAGATTACGGGTAAGTTCGTTCCCAATGTCTCGCCGGTCCTTCATCTCCGTGGTACTCTTGTGGCGGACCCGTTGCAGGTAGCGACCGAACTGGATTCCCATTTTTCATCTGTTAGTTCTGGTTCTCATCTTCCCCAATCCTTCCTTCCTCCGTAAGCCTATTCTTAAATTTCATCCTTTAAATTTATGTACTTATCTTCGCCTTCCCTATAATGATCCCTTCTCTCTGAGCTTCAGTCTGCCCTAGCCCTTTGCGGTTCTACGGCAGCGGGCTCCGATGGCATTCATTATGAAATGCTTCGCCATCTCTCTCCGTGCACGTCTCGGTATTTACCGAGTCTGTACAATCGGATCTGGGAGTCGTCATCAGTCCCTGAAGACTGGCTCGATGCTGTTGTCCTCCCTGTTCGGACACCAGGGTCTCTCAGGTCGTCCCCCAAGGACTTCCGCCCTATTGCCCTCACGAGTTGTCTGCTAGCTCTTTGAACGTACGGTTAACGTTCGTTTGATGTGGTTCTTGGAACACTATCACCACATCTTCCCTTCTCAATTTGGTTTTCGCAAGTGCCGCAGCACAAAGGATGTCCTGGTTAACATGGTCTATATTCGTACTGCTTTTGCTGCGAAGACCTCCGTTGTTGCCATCCTTTTAGACCTGGAAAAGGCTTACGACACCACCTGGTGGTATCATATTCTGTCTCAACTTCATTCTTTTGGCCTTCGTGGGAATCTCCCTCTCTTCCTCCGGAGCTTCCTCTCTCGTCGTTCCGTTCGTGTGCGGCTTCGTACTACTCTCTCTGCCCCTTTTCGGCAGTATGAGGGTGTACCCCAGGGTAGTGTTCTGAGCACTACTCTTTTTCTGGTTGCCCTCACCGGTTTTCTTTCTTCTCTTCCTTCTGGCGTCTTTTCCGCTCTCTATGTTGATGATCTTACCCTTTGCTGTCAGGGTGATGATTCGCCTCTCCTTCAACCGCGGTTTAACTTGAGATTGATGGCGTGTCGTCTTGGGCCACCGATCATGGCTTCAAGTTGTCTGCGTCTAAGACTTGTGCTATGACATTTACTCGGAATTATGTAGTTCTTCGTCCCCCTTTGTCGCTTTATGGTCATCCCCTTGTGTAAAGGGATTCCGCTAAGCTTTTGGGGTTAGTCTTTGTCACTCGTTTTTCTTGGTCAGCCCATATCTCTTACCTCCGAGTTGAATGCTCTAAGGCCCTTAACCTCCTGAAGGTTTTGTCCCATACTTCTTGGGGAGCGGATAGGCGTACGCTCCTCTATTTGCACTCCTCTCTCGTCCTGTCTAAACTCGATTATGGTTGCCCTGCATACTCTTCTGCTTCTCCTACTCTTCGCCGTCTTGATGCTTTGCACCATACTGGGTTGTCTCGGCTCTGGTGCCTTTCGTTCAACTCCCGCCCTCAGTTTGTATGTTGACACTGGCTTTCTCTCTCTTCGGGACCGCCGTGATCGCTGCTGTCGTCGCTATCTTGCACGGTCCTTACAACGTCCTTCCTCTCGCCTCTGTCGTGCTTGAACTTTTACTGCTCCTCTAACTTCTGTTCCTTTTCATCGTCTCCCACTTCCTGTTCGGTTATCTCGCTTACAGGATTCTCTTTCTGTTCATATTTCTAATGTTTCTCCTCATATTGTTCCTTCCTTACCTCCATGGAGGGTCCCCCTTCCCAAGTTTTGTACGTCCTTGTCTTGTCACTAAAGCCATTACCCCTCCTACGGTCCTGAAAAGCCTCTTCCTTGAGCACTTTTCTTCACACCCCTGCTCTGTTTCCATCTTCACCGATGGGTCTAAGTCTGCGGACGGTGTGGGATACTGTTGTTTTTCTTGGCCGCACTTATGTGTCGCCTCCCTTCGGAGGCTAGCGTCTTTACGGCGGAACTTTATGCTATTCTCCATGCTCTCCGTCTCTTACTTTCTAATTCATTCCTTTGTGGTTGTAGTCGACTCTCGTAGTGCCCTGATGGCTCTAGGGTCCTTTCATCCTGTCCATCCGGTGGTCATCGAGATTCAACATTGGTTGGTTGTTATTTCTAGTAAATTCAAATCGGTAGAGTTTTGCTGGGTTCCCAGCCATATTGGTGTCTCTTTGAATGAGTGCGGATGCTGCCGCTAAGGAAGCTATCTGTTCTTGTCCCATCTCCTGTAAAGGTCTTCCTTATTCAGACTTTTATCCTGTTATTCATTCCTCCATCCTTGCCCGTTGGCAGGGTTGTTGGTCCTCTGTAGTTAGTAACAAGCTGTATACTCTCAAACATAGTGTGTCACCGTGGCCTTCCTCCTACCACCGTAACCGGCGGTGGGAAACTGCTTTAGCAAGGCTGCTGATTGGCCATACTCGCTTAACTTACGGTCACTTAATGGAGTGCCGCCCTGCTCCTTATTGTCCGAATTGCATTGTCCTTCTTACAGTTGTGCATCTTCTTGTTGAATGTTCTGACTTCCAGGACGAGTGTGTCTTGCTTTCCGACCGTCCCTTATGGTCGCTTGTTCCTTGATAGAATTCTAGGTGAATCGGATACTTTTGATATCGTTCGCCTTATGCATTTTTGTTCTCGTATTGGCATTCTTGGTGATATTTAGCGCCCTCGGATTATTCTGCGCAGTTGGTGCTACATAGCCTTCCCGGTTTGGTGCCGCCTTTGATAATTAATTACTTACCATATCTTACCATGTTATCTCAAACTAAGAGGCTCAAAATACAGAAGATGTGTGTAAATATATGGATGAATATGTAAAAGTTACATAAAATATAAGACACTTTTTCTGTTTACATAGTCATAGAAATGAGATGAAACAAAGATTTTAAATATTAAAAACGTGAGATTTTTAATAAGACTTGGGATGGGGGGTGGACAGCTTCTACTTGATCACCAATAGGGGAGGACAGCTTCTACTTGATCACCACTAGGGGTGGACGACATTAAAAAAAAAGTTGAAGACCTCTACATAGCCTAGACCATAAACATATAGGTCAGATGGGATTTTGTCAACAACAATGGCCTGTACCAGGCTCGCACAGCCTCCCAGGTATACCAAACCTCCTACAACCTTGTAGGCGTGAGGTCCGATGTTAGTCATTAATCCTGAAATGTTTAGTTTCACTTGACACAAGGTTTTAAGTTAAAAATGATTCAGCCAGTTGTGTAAAAAAATGTTTTTTGAGAACCTTGGTCAAAAAGACCACTGGTGGTGGTTCTTGATTTCTTACTGGTTAACCTTAACCGAGCTGTAGGTAACGTGGTGATATTAACCTACTTGGTACCAAGTACATTTACTTCTTGATGTACTTTGCAATACTGCACAGTGGTGGAGGTACTTGGTTCCACTTGAGGGTTTTTGATCTCATTCATGTTTCTCCTCATAGGAGAACTATGATGACCCTTATGGCACTTGCTGCAGCTCGTTGATGCCGTGAGGTGGGCTTAGTGGACGGCTGCCGGAGTGTGATGCTCCTTGGGACAGTCCTCTGTCCTTTTGTAGCCTTGTGCTCCTGCTGCTGTCCTCTCAAATTTTGCTGAACAACTTTTCCTTTTCCTTCCGTTTCGTTTTTCTCCCTCCCTCTTCTCCTTTCTGCTTCTCGTTTCCTGCCGACCTTTTACGTGTTTTGGTTATTCTTTTGGTCTTCTTCTATTTTGATGCCCGGGTGCTTCAAGAGGCATACTCTTGCACCCGTAGAACTGTTGTACCCAACGTCGAGAGCGAGGGGAACCTTTTATTGTCAATCCCCCTTTCGTCACTGAACCCGATCTCGACAGACTGACGGTTCATAAGGTGGCGTTTGTGGGGCGTATACTCACGACGCACCCCTAGGGGGCCCCGGCATGATCGGCGATAACTTCTTGTTGGGTGTCCTGCCTCTAATTGTGGCTCCATGGTGGGTATGGGGGGCACATTCGTGAATGAATTTTTCTCTTCGTCTCTGTCGTTGAATGTTTCCGTTGTACCCTCTCAGGCTCGTGGGGTGGGCGACCAAGCCCCCGAGTCGGCCTGTATTGGAAGACCAGGCTCTGTAGCTCCCGCTGCGTTGGGCCCCGACCTTGCTCCTCCTTTGACCGTCCTGACTTCTTCCCCCAGCTCCCCTCCCTCCTCTGTGGTTGGGTCGAGCCTCCAGCCCCCGGTGTTGACCACTTCGTCCCCTGGTGCGGCTAAGTCTCTCGTTGTGACTACTGCGCCTTTCGACCCCTCTCTCTAGGGGTTCTCAACGCCGTTCGTGCCCCAGCCGCACTCGCTCGATTCCTTCCCGTGCTGATGTGCATCAGGCCTTGTTTGGTCCTGCTTCATGGGCCAAATACTTTGATCTCCTCCTTCTTGATTCTGCGCCTCCTGACGATTTCTCCCTCCATCGGCATCTTGTAGATTCCGTGGATGCGTCTGTTACTTTCAACCCCACTCGTCTCGGTACATGTGTTGTTGCTGCTCCTTCTCAGGATGCAGCTTCCCGCATGGCTACCTTATCTTGCCTTGGCGAGATCCCTGTTCGGGTCTCCAAGAACGTTCAGATGAATGCCAGTGTTGGCGCTATTCTCGTCCCGCTCCATGTTGCAACCGGTGTTCGAAATATGCAGGATTGCCACGATGATATTCGGCATATCCTTGATGCCCAAGGCCATTCTGTCCTCCAGGTTGACTCGTTTACTCGTCCCCCTCGTGGTCGTCGCCGTCAACCCCTTCGCGTTGTGAAGATCACCTTTGATGATAGGACCCTTCCATCCTCTGTCATTCTTGCTGGTGCCAGGTGCTCTGTCCAGGAGTATATTCCTTCTCCTCGACTTTGTAACAAGTGCTGGAGGTATGGGCATGGTGCCCTCCGCTGCTCTGGGACTCTCTCTCTCTGTCCTTTGTGTGGGGGTGAAGGTCACTCTAAGTCAGAGTGCACTTCTCCCCAAGCTCGCTGCCTCAACTGCGGTGAGGCCCATCCTACCTTCTCCCGTGCCTGTGTCCATTACAAGCTTGAGGCAGCCGTCCTCAACCTGAAGCACCGGGAGCGTTTCTCATTCCTGAGGCGAGGCGCCAGGTACGCCGGCTCCCGCCTTATACTAACATCTCTTATGCTCGCGTGTTGCGCTCTTCCTCTCCTCGTCCTTCCCCCGTTCCTCAGACTCACAACCGTTTCCGGGCCTTGGACCCTGATACGCCCACTGCCCCCTCCTCTGTCCCTTTGTGTTCTGTCCTGAGGGGTCCCCCTCCTGGTCCCTCTGTCTGGGGTTCCCCTTCTTTCAACCCGGTCTGTCATGTCTCCTGTGTCTTCTTCCTCGTCCCCCTCCGATCCTCCTTCCCATCCTCTTCCTCCATCTATCGGCTCTCCCTGCCGCCTGTCAGTGCAGGCGGATGTCCATCGCTCTACTACCGGCCGTCGTGTGTGCTCTCGTTCAGCTTCTCCTGTTGAGACACTGGAATCCGTTGCCCGGTACGTAGTTGCTGGGACACCAGTCTCTTTAAGTCAGAAGCGTAAGCCTGGCTCCTCTCCTTCCTCCTCCCCGGCGGGTAAGAAGGCTTCGCTTTCTTCCTCAGCTCCTACTTCTGGCTCTGTTGCTCCTTCCCCTCCCGTTTCAGTGATTGCGCCTCCTGTTCCTGCTATGGAGGTTTCTTTGGCCCCTGCTTCCCTTTCGGTTGCTGCTCTTGCTTGGGTGCGCTCCCCTCTTTCTACTCCCCCTCTTCCTGCTGCTGTCCCTGACTGCTCCTCTCCGTTGTCTCCTCCTCTTCCTCCTCCTCCTCCTCCTCCTCCTCCTCCTCCAGACCCCGCCCGCCCACCTCTGATCTGTTCTTCCGTTTCCTTCCCTCCGTCTTTGCTCAGTTTACCCGTGCCCCCTAACCCTGACTTTGCTGACCCTGATCCCGACCCTGATATTCTTTAACATACTCTGTTGCTCTTTCGCCTTTGTTTCTTCCTTGTTCTCTGTTTTTGTCCTTTCTCTTCTTGTCGTTGTCCTTTCTCTTCTCGTCGTTGTCCATTCTTCAATGGAACGTTCGAGGTTATTACGCCAACTTCCTCGAACTCCAACTTCTGATTTCGCGGTTTTCGCCCCTTTGTGTCTGTCTCCAGGAGCCGATGCTTGGTGCTCGTCCTGGTCGTTTTCGTGGCTATTCCTTTCTCCCCCCCCCCCAGCCATTGCTGGGGCTTCTAATTCTTCTGCTCTCTTGATTCGTGCTGATGTTCCCTTTGTTCCTTTACTTTTTCCTTCGCCTCTCCATTGTTCTGCTGCTCGTATCTTTGTGGGGAAATGGTACACAGTTTGTTCCATTTATCTCCCCCCGAGTATCCCGCTCTCTCTTCCTGATTTGAAACACCTCCTAGACTCCTTGCCGGAGCCTGTGCTCCTACTGGGTGACTTCAATTGTCGTCATTGTCTTTGGGGTGACGTTCTGACGAATACCCGGGGTCGCCTTCTTGAGCCGTTTCTCCTCTCTTCTTCCCTGTCTCTTCTGAATTCTGGTGAGCCCACTCATTTGGATTCTCGGACTCGCACCCTTTCTTGTCTTGATCTTTCTCTCTGCTCTTCTTCTCTTTACTTAGATTTCACGTGGCAGGTTCTTGATGACCTCCATGGAAATGATCATTTCCCCATCCTTGTTTCCTTTTTCTCTTTTCGCCCTTCCCTCTCTTTCCTTAGGTGGCAGTTTGCTAAGGCGGACTGGACCCTATTTACCCTCAGTGCTGCTCTCTCTGACCTCTCCTTTCTGCCCCTGTCTCGCGCTCTTCTCCTTTTTCATGACACTGTCTTCAACGTTGCCCTCCGCTCTATTCCTCGCTCTTCCTCTCGGGGTCCATGGAAGTGCGTTCCCTGGTGGAATGCGGACTGTGCTCGGGCTGTCCGCTGTAAGCGTGCAGCCTGGAAGAGGCACCGCCGTAGGCAGACGACCGATTCTTTTCTTTTCTTTCGGAAAGCGAGTGCGGTGGCCCGTAGGGCCATCCGTACGGCTAAACGTGAATGTTGGGCATCTTATGTCTCAACAATTACGTCCGAAACCCCTCTGACCCAGATCTGGAAGCGTATCCGCAAGATAGCGGGTAAGTTCGTTCCCGATGTTTCACCGGTCCTTCACCTCCATGATACTCTTGTGGCGGACCCGTTGCAGGTCGCTTCCGAACTGGGTTCTCACTTTTCTTCTGTGAGCTTTGGTCTTCATCTTCCCCAATCTTTCCTTCTTCGTAAACCTGTCCTTGAGTCTCGTTCTTTAGATTTCTGCACTCTTCAGCTTCCCTTCTCTCTCTCTGAACTTCGTTCTGCCCTGGCCCTCTGGTTCTACGGCGGCGGGCTCCGATGGTATTCATTATGAGATGCTTCGCCATCTCCCTCCGTGCACGTCACAGTATTTACCGAGTCTGTATAATCGGATCTGGGAGTCGTCGTCAGTCCCTGAGGACTGGCTCGATGCCGTTGTCCTCCCTGTTCGCAAACCGAGGTCTCTGGGTACTTCCCCTAAGGACTTTCGCCCTATTGCTCTCACAAGTTGTCTGCAAACTCTTTAAACGTATGGTTAACGTTCGTCTGATGTGGTTCCTGGAACACCTCTCCCCTTCTCAATTTGGTTTCCGCAAGTCCCGCAGCACGACAGATGTCCTAGTGAACTTGGAGGTCTATATTCGTACTGCTTTTGCTGCGAAGACCTCCGTTGTTGCCATCCTTTTTGACCTGGAAAAGGCTTACGACACCACTTGGCGATATCATATTCTATCTCAACTTCATTCTTTTGGCCTTCGTGGTCATCTCCCTCTCTTTCTCTGCAGCTTCCTCTCTCGTCGTTCCTTTCGGATGCGCCTTGGTACCGCTCTCTCTGCCTCTTTTCAGCAATACGAAGGTGTGCCCCAGGGTAGTGTTCTGAGCACTACTCTTTATCTGGTTGCCCTCAATGTTCTTTTCCTCTTTTCCTTCTGGGGTCTTCTCCGCCCTCTATGTCGATGATCTTACCCTTTGCTGTCAGGGTGATGATTCGCCTCTCCTTCAGCGCCGGCTTTAACATGCAATTGATGCCGTGTCGTCTTGGGTCACCGATCATGGCTTCAAGTTCTCTACTTCTAAGACTTGTGCCATGACTTTTACGCGGAAACGGGTCGTTCTTCGTCCCTCTTTGTCACTTTATGGTCATCCCCTTGAATACAAAGATTCCGCGAAGCTTTTGGGGTTATTCCTTGACACTCGTTTGTCTTGGTCTCCCCATATCTCTTACCTCTGTTTTGAGTGCTCTAAGGCCCTTCCCCTCCTTCGAGTCTTGTCCCATACTTCTTGGGGGGGGGCAGATAGGCGCACTCTCCTTGCTTTACATTCCTCTCTCGTCCTGTCTAAGCTCGATTATGGTTGCCCTGCTTACTCGTCGGCTTCTCCTTCTACTCTTCGCCGTCTAGATGCTTTGCACCATACTGGGTTGCGCCTCAGTTCTGGTGCCTTTCATTCGACTCCGATCCTTAGCGTGAATGTTGACACTGGCTTCCTGTCTCTCCAGGACCGCTGTGATCGCTACTGTCTTCGCTATCTTGCGCGGTCCTTGCAACATCCTTCCTCTCGCCTCTGTCGTGCTTTAACTTTTACCCCTCCTACGGTTCCTGTTCCTCTTCACCACCTCCCTCTTTCTTTCCGGTTATCTCGCCTACAGGATTCTCTTTCCATTCATATTTCTGATGTTTCTCCTCGTGTTGTTCCTTCTTTGCCCCCGTGGAGAGTCCCTCTTCCGCGGTTTTGTACATCCTTGACCCGTATCACTAAAGCTTTTACCCCTCCTACGGTTCTAAAACGCCTTTTCCTCGAGCACTTTTCTTCTCACTCCCGCTCCGTTTCTGTCTTCACCGATGGGTCCAAGTCTGCGGATGGTGTTGGCTACTCTGTTGTTTTTCCTGATCGCACTTATGTGTCGCTTACCTCCGAAGACTAGCATCTTTACAGCGGAGCTGTATGCTATTCTCTATGCTCTTCGTCTCCTGCTTTCTCGTTGTCGGTCTTCCTTTGTAGTTGTTGTTGACTCTCGTAGTGCCCTCATGGCTCTCGGGTCCTTTAATCCGGTTCATCCAGTAGTTGTCGAAATCAAGCATTGGCTGTTTCTTGTTCCCAGTAAATTTAAGTCAGTTGAGTTTTGTTGGGTTCCCAGCCATATTGGTGTGTCTTTAAATGAGCGTGCGGATGATGCCACCAAGGAAGCTGTCCGCTCTTGTCCCATCTCTCGTAAAGGTATTCCATATTCCGACTTTTACCCGGTTATCCATTCCTCCGTCCTTACCCATTGGCAGGCTTCTTGGTCGTCTGTTACTGGTAACAAACTGCGTTCTCTTAAATGTTGTTTCCTTGTGGCCGTCCTCCTACCACCGTAACCGGCGTTGGGAAACGGCTCTGGCGTGGTTGCGTATTGGCCATACTCGCTTAACCCATGGTCACTTGATGGAGCGCCGCCCTGCTCCTTATTGTCCTAGTTGCATTGTCCCTCTTACGGTCGTGCATATCCTTTTTGAATGTCCTGTCTTCCAGGACGAGCGTGTCTTGCTTTCCAACCGCCCCTCGCGGTCACCTGTCCCTCAATAGAATTCTTGGTGACTCGGATACTTTTGATATCGTTCGCCTTAGGCGTTTTTGTTCCTGTATTGGCATCCTTTCTGATATTTAGCGCCCTCTGATTTTTCTGCACATTTGATGGTGCTACATAGCCTTCCCGGTTTGGTGCCTTCTTTTGATAATTACTTAGTTACTTGTGCAGACACGAATTTTCCGTCAAAAAAGGAATAATTGAAATAGGGAGATTGAAGAAATCGAGCGGAAATTGAAACTCATATCAAACTGAAGAAAGGCAGTTAGAACAGAAAGCAATTCAGGAAATAAAGAAAAATCCAAAATACTTCTTCACATATGCCAAATCAGAAGCAAAAACCACTGCCAGTATTGGACCTATTCGTACAAGTGAAGGTTCATACTCGGAGGATGACAAAGAAATTAGTGAAATCCTAAAAAAGCAGTATGAGGACATGTTTAGCACTCCAATAAACAACATGAAAGTGGAAGATCGACAATTTCTTTATGCGGGATATTCATACCCATGTAAATATAAGATATCAACACGAGCGCACTACACTTTGAAAGAGAAATTGAAAACATACCCATGCATTCGGTCCCAGGTCCAGATTCATGGAATTCAATGTTTATAAAGAAAGGCAAAGTGCCGGTAGCACAGGCACTCAGTATAGCGTGGAGGAAGAGCTTGGAGACAGGGGAGATACCAGATGCACTTAAAGTAGCAGACATAGCCCCTTTACAAATGGGAGGGAGCAAAGCATTGGCAAAGAATTATAGATCAGTTGCACTAATATCGCACATAATAAAAGTATTTGAGAGCGTGATTAGGAGTCAGGTCACCAATTTCATGGAGACCAATGACCTTTACAACCCAGGCCAGTATGGATTTCGAGCGGGAAGATCGTGCCTCTCACAACTACTTGAGCACTAAGAGAGTCACTGAGGCATTAGAAGAAAAACAGAATGCTGATGTGATATACACGGACTTCGCAAAGGCTTTCGATAAATGTGACCATGGCGTGATAGCACACAAAATGAAGTCAATGGGAATAACCGGTAAAGTAGGACGCTGGATACTCAGTTTTCTGTCAAACAGGACTCGGCGAGTAATAGTCAATGATATAAAATCTAATCTGAGCGCAGTTAAAAGCTCTGTACCTCAGGGTACAGTCCTTGCACCGCTGCTTTTCCTTATTCTCATATCAGATATAGACAAAAATATAAGTCACAGCTTCGTTGTCATTTGCAGATGACACAAAAATCAGTATGAAAATTACCTCGGCTGAAGACATTGAAAAACTTCAAGCTGATATTAATAAAGTTTTCGACTAGGCATCAGAAAATAACATGTTTAACGGTGATAAATTCCAGATACTCGGGTACGGTAAAAATGAGGACCTTAAACATAATACAGGGTACAAAACACAATCAAATGTACCCATAGTAGAAAAACCGCATGTAAAGGATTTGGGAATAATGATGTCTGACGACCTAACGTTTAGGGAGCATAACAAAGCAAATATTGCTACAGCCAGAAAAATGATAGGATGGATTACGAGAACTTTCAAATCCAGGGATCCCATCACAATGGTTGAACTCAAGTCACTTGTGTTGTCCTGTCTTGAGTACTGCTCAGTACTCACTTACCCCTTCAGAGCAGGAGAGATTGCTGAAATAGAGGGAATACAGAGAACATATACTGCACGCATAGACGCGATAAAGCACCTAAATTATTGGGATCATCTCAAAGCCCTCCAAATGTACTCATTAGAAAGAAGACGAGAGAGATATCAAATATACACCTGGAAGATACTGGAGGGCAAAGTACCAAATCTACACAGTAAAATAACAACGTACTGGAGTGAACGATATGGAAGAAAATGCAGAATTGAACCAGTGAAGAACAAGGTTGCCATAGGCATAATCAGAGAACACTGTATAAACATCAGAGGTCCACGGTTGTTCAACACCCTCCAAGGGAGCATAAGAAATATTGCCGGAACAACTGTGGATACCTTCAAGAGGAAACTAAATTTATTCCTCCAAGGAGTGCCCGACCAACCGGGCTGTGGTGGGTATGTGGGCCTGCGGGCCGCTCCAGCCTAGTGGACCAAACTCTCACAAGTCAAGCCTGGCCTCGGGCCAGGCTTGGGGAGTAGAACTCCTCCCAGAACCCCATCAACCAGGTATCAACCAGGTAACCCAGACTTTGCTGACCCTGATCCCGACCCTGATCTTATTTAACGTGCTATGTTGCTCTTTCGTCTTTGTTTCTTTCTTGTTCTCTGTTGTCCTTTCTCTTCTCGTCGATGTTTATTCTTCAATGGAACGTTCGGGGATTTTACGCCAATTTCCTTGAACTCCCAACTTCTGATTTCGCGGTTTTCGCCCCTTTGTGTCTGTCTCCAGGAGCCGATGCTTGGTGCTCGTCCTTGTCGTTTTTGTGGCTATTCCTTTCGCTCCTCCCCCCCCCCAGCTGTTCCTGGGATTCCTAACTCTTCCGCTCTTTTGATTCACTCTGATGTTCCCTTTGTCCCCTTACTTTTTCTTTCGCATCTCCATTGTTCTGCTGCTCGTATCTTTGTGGGGAAATGGTACACAGTTTGTTCCATTTATCTCTCCCCGAGTGTCCCGCTTTCTCTTCCTGATCTAAAACACCTACTGGACTCCTTAGCGGAGCCTGTGCTCCTGCTGGGTTATTTGAATTGTCGTCATTCCCTTTGGTGTGATATTCTGACGAACACCCGAGGTCGCCTTCTTGAGCCGTTTATCCTCTTCTTCCCTGTCTCTTCTGAATTCTTGTGAGCCCACTCATTTGGACTCTCGGACTCGCACCTTTACCTGTCTTGATCTTTCTCTTTGCTCGTCTTCTCTTTACTTAGATTTCACGTGGCAGGTTCTTGATGACCTTCATGGCAGTGACCATTTCCCCATCCTTGTTACTTTTTTCTCTCTTCTCCCTCCCCTCTCCTTCCCTAGGTGGCAGTTTGCTGAAGTGAACTGGAACCAATTTACCCTCAGTGCTGCTCTCTCTGACCTCTTCCCTTCTGCCTCTTCCTCGCTCTCTCTTCCTTCTTCATGACACTGTCTTCGATGCTGCCCTCTGCTCTAATCCTCGCTCTTCCTCTCGGGATCCACGGAAGTGCGTTCCCTGGAGGAATGCAGACGGTGCTCGGGCTGTCCGCTGTACGCGTGCTGCCTGAAAGAGACACCGCCTTCGGCAGACGGCCGATTCTTTTTTCTTTCGGAAGGAGAGTGCGGTGGCCCGTAGGGCCATCCGTACGGATAAACGTGAATGTTGGGCATCTTACATGTCCACCATTACATCCGAAACTCCTCTGCCACAGATCTGGAAGCGTATCCGCAAGATAGCGGGCAAGTTCGTTTCCATATGTTTCACCGGTCCTTCACCTCCGTGGTACTCTTGTGGCGAACCCATTGCAGGTCGCTTCCAAACTGGGTTCCCACTTTTCTTCTGTTAGCTCTGATCTTCATCTTCCCCAATCTTTCCTTCACCGTAAACCTGTCCTTGAATCACGTCCTTTTAGATTTCTGTACTCGTCTTCGACTTCCCTATAACGATCCCTTCTCTCTTTCTCTGAACTTCGTTCTGCCCTGGCCCCCTGCGGTTCTTCGGCGGCCGGCTCCAATGGCATTCATTATGAGATGCTTCGCCATCTCCCTCCATGCAGGTCTCAATATTTACTGAGTCTGTATAATCGGATCTGGGAGTCGTCGTCAATCCCCGAGGACCGACTCGATGCCGTTGTCCTTCCTGTTCGCAAACCAGGGTCTCTGGGAACTTCTCCTAAGGACTTTTGCCCTATTGCCCTCACATGTTGTGTTTGCAAACTCTTTGAACGTATGGTTAACGTTCGTCTGATGTGGTTCCTGGAACACCATCACCACCTCTCCCCTTCTCAATTTGGTTTCCGCAAGTGCCTCAGCACAACAGATGTCCTGGTGAACTTGGAGGTCTAAATTCGTACCGATTTTGCTGCGAAGACCTCCGTTGTTGCCGTTCTTTTTGAGCTGGAAAATGCTCACGACACCACTTGGCGGTATTATATTCTATACCAGATTCATTCTTTTGACCTTCGTGGTCATCTCCCTCTCTTTCTCCGCAGCTTCCTCTCTCGTCGCTCCTTTTGGGTGAGTCTTGGTACCACTCTCTCTGCCTCTTTTCAACAGTGTGAAGGTGTGCCCCAGGGTAGTGTTCTGACCACTATTCTTTTTCTGGTTTCCCTTAATGGTCTTCTTTCCTCTCTTCCTTCAGGCGTCTTCTCCGCTCTCTATGTCGATGATCTTTCCCTTTGCTATCAGGGTGGTGATTCGCTTCTCCTTCAACGCGGGCTACAACTTGCGATTGATGCCGTGTCGTCTTGGGCCACCGATCATGGGTTAAAGTTCTCTACTACTAAGATTTGTGCCATGATCCTTACTCGGAAACGGGTCGTTCTTCGTCCCTCTTCGTCACTTTACGGTCATCCCCTTGATTACAAAGATTCTGTGAAGCTTTTGGGGTTATTCTATGACACTCATTTGTTTTGGTCTCCCCATATCTCTTGCCTCCATGTTGAGTTCTCTAAGGTCCTTACCATACTTCGGGTTTTGTCCCATACTTCTTGGGGAGCAGATAGGCGTGCCCTCCTTGCTTTACATTCCTCTCTCGTCCTGTCTAAGGTCGATTATGATTGCCCTGCTTACTCATCTGCATCTCCTCCTCCTCTTCGCCGTCCTGATGCTTTACACCATTCTGGGTTGCGCCTCAGTTCTGGTGCCTTTCGTTCGACTCCCATCCTTAGCTTGTATGTTGACACTGGCTTCCTGTCTCTCCAGGACCGCCGTGATCGCTACTGTCTTCGCTATCTTAAGTAGTCTTTGCAAAATCCTTCCTCTCGCCTCTGTCGCGCTTTAACTTTTACCCCTCCTGCGGTTCCTGTTCCTCTTCACCACCTCCCTCTTTCTGTCCGGTTGTCTCGCTTACAGGATTCTCTTTCCATTTGTATTTCTAATATTTCTCCTCGTGTTCCTTCTTTGACCCCCGTGGAGACTCCCTTTCGCAGTTTTGTGCATCCTTGACCTGCATCCCTAAAGCTTTTACCCCTCTTACGGTTTTAAAACACCTTTCCCTTGAGCACTTTTCTTCTCACTTCCACTCCGTTTCCATCTTCACTAATGGGTGTAAGTCTGCGAACGGTGTTGGCTACTGTTGTTTTTCCTGATCACACTTACATACGTCACATATCTTCGGAGAATAGCATCTTCACAGCGGAGCTTTATGCTATTCTCTATGCTTTTCGTCTCCTGCTCTCTCGTTGTCTTTAATCCGGTTCATCCAGTTGTTGTTGAGATCCAGCATTGGCTGTTTCTTGTTCACAGTAAATTTAAGTCGGTTGAGTTTTGTTTGGTTCCCAGCCCATATTGGTGTCTCTTTAAATGAGCGTGCAGATGCTGCCACCAAGGAATCTGTCCGCTCTTGTCCCATCTCTCGTAAAGATATTCCTTTTTCCGACTTTTATCCGGTTATCCATTCCTCCATTATTACCCATTGGAAGGCTTATTGGTCGTCTGTTACTGGTAACAAACTACGTTCTCATAAAAGTTGTGTGACCTCGTGGCTGTCCTCCTACCACCGTAACCGGCGATGGGAAACGGCTCTGGCGAGGTTGTGTATTTGCTATACTTGCTTAACTCATGGTCACTTGATGAAGCGCTGCCCTGCTCCTTATTGTCCTAATTGCATTGTCCCTCTTACGGTCGTGCATGTTCTTGTTGAATGTCCTGACTTCCGGGACGAGCGTGTCTTGTTTTCCGACCATCCCCCGTGGTCGCTTGTCTCGATAGTAGTCTTGGTGACTTGGATACTTTTGATATCGTTCGCCTTATGCGTTTCTGTTCTCGTATTGGCATTCTTGGTGATATTTAGCGTCCTCTGATTAACCCGCACATTAGATGGTGCTACGTTGCCTTCCCGGTTTGGGGCCTTTCTTTTGATAATTACTTACTTGTAAAATGCGCCTGTGTTGGACCAGAGGAAGATCAAGAGATGTAACGCTTCCTCAAGCGTTTGAAAGCTATTTTGCATATAAATATTTCAATGAAAAATGTAACTTTAACGTGCAGCATTGATGACACTCCGATCTACAATTATACGGTTAGTTTGCATATCACCTTCGTACAATTTTTTTTACTTTAAAATACAACGTATGCAGTATATACATACAATTTATGTCGAGATTAACAGAAGCCATACACAAGATAGCACAACAATCCTCTCAAACCCAAGAAAACATTATAAACCCAAACAACCGAGAAAAACGGTGAACCTCACAGGCCCTGGAAGCCCCCACACACCAAGCACCACAGTTACAATAGTTCCCAGTTAAACATACAACACAATACATGTATACAGAAATGTGTACAAAGAAAACAAATCCCATCAGCATGAGAGAAATAATACGAAAAATACAACAAACAATGCAACATATATATAATAGGGCAACATATGACACACAATGGAAGCTACAGAACAACCTCCACACACTTGCAAGGAATATCTCGAGTCACTACACGCAGGTAAGTGCTCTACAGATCAACCATGAAAACAGTGAATACAAAAATACGAAACAATATGATCGCATAAAAGCATAATAATGGACACAGAGGAGACGGAACACAACGAAACACACACACACACAGGCATCCGTAAGACTTATTGTATGAGCACACAGTCACCCAAGATGAACATTTCGGGCAATAAAACCAAGGAAGAGTAATCTCCACAGGCACACCAGCTGGCAGACGACCAGCATCCGTAACTCCAGAAGGGCCTCCTGGAGCATAACCTCCTGGCTCAGAAGCATCTGAGCCTTCCCATCAGGGGGAGCACTTCGCCCACAACCACCTGCACAACCCGTGCCAAACTATCAGCAGCTGAATTCTGCAAACCAACATGCCCATCGACCTTCCTATATCCTATACAATGCGTCAAACCCAACATAGGCATAGTAGAGCATCCCATCCGTACCTACCATTGAGTAAGAGTAAACCAGACAAACACGGACCCTTGCCTAGCCTTCTACCCCTCCGCCCCCTTAAGCAGGATCTGTAGAAACCGACATACACCCTCTAATAACGTGCCCTTACTTGCACCCCTTCAACATCATCACTCGACCCATTTAATTCAGCTTTATACGGAGATCTCGCAGTGTGTATCCAATCTATTATTTATCAGCGAATGCAGATGAATCGATGCATCCTGCGGTACTTTGAGACCAAACATCTTGGCCACCCGCCTCGTCTTCGGATATGGAAAACATTCTCGATTCCTCCTTACATCAATCTCATCACTTAATCATAAAGAAAATTACCCATATACCCGAAGTCATCGAGCCACATCCTCACATTTCATCAAGCTACAGTTCAGTTACAACCGCCACTCCCCCGACTGAACTTGACTCCAAACCACCACTTAAGCTACAATCATGCAATTGTTAGAGAAGCTACGACATTGAGAGACAGGAGTCAGTACCACCATGCAACCAATGAACGCAGTTTATCCAGCCAGGAACTGGCATCCCTGAACCCAAAGCAATTCAATATCTAGACAGGAGCACGACAGACAGAGGTTCTTCCTTCACTGCTACAGGCCAACACAGCATGCACACAATAAAACTTAACCGCAGGCCGGAGAACTTAACACTACTATCATGCCTCATTAAGTTCATAACATCACTGGAGAAAACCTTTTCCCTTCTATACACTTGATAAACCTTGGAGGCGCACAGAACTTAATTTAGTAACGAATCAAAGATCCAAAGACTCATCCGAGCACAAATGTGACCCACACCATCCGGCTCCTTGTGTAAAACACGAACCAGAGCCAATTTTTCAGCGAGTCCAAGTGCCACATTTCAACAGCCTTTGGGATTAAACAATACTGTGTGACTAAACAATACCCGTTAACAGTTCACTAAAGGTGAACTGCGCTGCCCCCTGCACTTTGTGCTCCTCCACAAACACCACATCAGTCTTATGTCTGCTTTCATTGCCACGATATCATAATTGATTCGTCTGACAACACAGTCCATTCACAGTGAGAATGGCGAAATTGAAAATACGAAACGTTTTAACTCTAAAGGATTGAGACTAAACAGTCTTTAACCATCACCCACCTCGCTAACAACTTCCTAAGGTGGGTACACATATATCACCCCCCCCCCCCTCACCCCCTGGCCAGGGGGGCCCCAAGAGGCTCCAATCTTCCACCACTGACATGATGAACGTCACGACCTACAGAACCACTAGCAGCTCACGTCCAAGGTAAGCGCAACCTCTACACCACATCCAGCTATTTCCTGCAAGTCAAGAACATCGTCCACGATGTTTACACCACACCCCACCCTTTGCATCCTTATCAGATTGCCTTTACAGAAACTCGACTGGCCTTTGACCGAGTTCGAAGATTGTCACGAGCACTAGCAGACGGCGACCCCACTCGCGCTACAAACTATGAACAGGGATGCGACCCACTGGAGTAGGTGGGATTGGAATACCCGCCAGTACCCACTGCACAATCAGATCACTCACTGGTGTCACAAGGCTCCACTGCTCGACCTCTAGGACGCATCACCTCGCACATGTTTATGCTGGAATTTCAACTTATAGCATGTACATGGTTGCCCAGCATAAATGAAGTGTAGGCTGTAACGTGTCACCAACTTGCAAGAGGAAATATTTTTCACCAACTACACACGGATGGTTTGAGTACCATTTAATAAAACCCTGGCTAGTCCAGATGTAAACTTGTTTTCCTGTGCACAACAACTTGACCACATAGACAGAACTACCTCTTTAGCCATCTCGAAAGCCGCATCATGTACCAACACGAGAACTTTTGCTAACATAATATATCTTCACCTCGTCCTGCCCATGAGGTAGAGGGAACGTCTGGTCCTTGAACATGGTCATAAACAATAAAAAAAAAAAGTCGCTCAATTTAATTTTAAGCGCTTCCCAGCCAGACATTACCCATTGTACTCAAAGCAGGTTTTCTAAACGTATGTGCAGCACATCCTCTAAATGTCGATCCCACAACAACAACATAATTCACTTGATTAGTGAACTCCAGGCCAGCAAACTCAGACCAACTCCATAGATAAGAGTAAGCACTCATGATGGAACGCCCGGACCCCGACTCCTGAAAGGGACGCGAGAAGCGAGACAAAGGGAGGGCGACCAATCAATGCAGTCAATTGCCAAATCAGGAGAGCGATTATTCACATCCACAGTTATGGCTGGCTGGTCGCTCAGGTGTTGGTCCCTAGTTCACTACCAAGGCGTGGAGTCGGTGGTTGGGTGTCAGTCCTGTGGCCTGTGTGGTACCTGGCTGTACAGATTTCCTTTACGATGGGGTCGTTAAGACGTCTCTGAAACAGCCATCTTTGACAGGACTAAAATTTTCAACGTCACATGACCATACGACGCTCGGTATTGCGCTGGTGGAGGTGCTTCGTGTGAAGTTGACTGATCTAGTAGGAGTGCAGCTAGTTAAAGTTCGACGTATGTTGGTGAAATTTAATCGGCTAGGTATGTTCTGGAAGTTCCTTGAGTGGTGTGAGGGTTGCTCTTTCCGTATGTTAGATGGTGCTGGCACAGTACGAGTGGTAAACTTGAGTGTGACCTTTTATATATGTGACAGTGAATGGTGCACTGTTTGAAATAACAGATGGGCTGTTGACCAAGATGTTTGGGTAGTTCGTGAAGGTGTTAAACGAGAGGTGGAATAATGTTTTAGTGGGCTATTGTAATGGAATACTTGCTGGCACCTGGACGCTGACTAAAGTCCCTGACACAAGATATACCATCTTCGTTTTCCCTGATGGGGTTTACGGTTCGAAATATGTGTTCGGGTCAGCCCTGTACCTGTTATCGCTGTGGTCTGCAGGGTTACCTGGTGGCAGCTTGCTCAGTGAAGGTGGCTGAACATGTCAATATCTTCAGGGAGGGTGCCTCCCTCCCTGCTCAGCTCGTTGATGCTGTGAGGGGGGCATAGTGGGCAGCTGCTGGAGTGTGATGCTCCTTGGGACAGTCCTCTGTCCTTTTATAGCCTTGTGCTCCTACTGCCATCCACTCTAATTGTGCTGAGCACCTTTTCCTTTTCCTTCTGTTTCGTTTTTCTCCTCCCACTTCTCCTATCTGCTTGCCGTTTCCTGCCGACCTTTTGCTTGTTTTAGTTATTCCTTTGGATTTCTTCTATTTTGACACCTGGGTGCTTGAGGAGGCATACTCTCGCTCCTTCCCCTCCCATTTCGGTGGTTGCGCCCCCTGTTCCTGCTATGGAGGTTTCTTTAGCCCCCGCTTCCCTCTCAGTTGCTGCCCTTGCTGAGGTACGCTCCCCTCTTTCTACCCCTCCTCTTCCTGCTGCTGTCCTTGCCTGCTCCTCTCCGTTGTCTCCTCCTCTTCCTCCTCCTCCTCCTCCTCCTCCGGACCCTGCCCACCCACCTCTGATCTGTTCTCCCGTTTCCTTCCCTCCGTCTTTGCTCAGTTTACCCATGCCCCCTAACCCTGACTTTGCTGACCCTGATCCCGACCCTGATATTCTTTAACGTGCTCTGTTGCTCTTTCGCCTTTGTTTCTTCCTTGTTCTCTGTTTTTGCCCTTTCTCTTCTCGTAGTTGTCCATTCTTTAATGGAACGTTCGAGGTTATTACGCCAATTTCCACTAACTCCAACTTCTGATTTCGCGGTTTTCGCCCCTTTCTGTCTGTCTCCAGGAGCCGATGCTTGGTGCACGTCCTGGTCGTTTTCGTGGCTATTCCTTTCTCTCCCCCCACCCCCCAGCTGTTGCTGGGGCTTCTAATTCTTCTGCTCTTTTGATTCGTGCTGATTACCTTTGTGCCTTTACTTTTTCCTTCGCCTCTCCATTGTTCTGCTGCTCGTATCTATGTGGGGAAATGGTACACTGTTTGTTCCATTTATCTCCCCCCGAGTGTCCTGCTTTCTCTTCCTGATTTGAAACACCTAGACTCCTTGCCGGAGCCTGTGCTCCTGCTGGGTGACTTCAATTGTCGCCATTCTCTTTGGGGTGACGTTCTGACGAACACCCGGGGTCGCCTTCTTGAGCCGTTTCTCCTCTCTTCTTCCCTGTCTCTTCTGAATTCTGGTGAGCCCACTCATTTGGACTCTCGGACTCGCACCCTTTCTTGTCTTGATCTTTCTCCCTGCTCTTCTTCTCTTTACTTAGATTTCACGTGGCAGGTTCTTGATGACCTCCATGGAAGTGATCATTTCCCCATCCTTGTTTCCTTTTTCTCTTTTCACCCTTCCCTCTCTTTCCCTAGGTGGCAGTTTGCTAAGGCGGACTGGACCCTATTTTCCCTCAGTGCTACTCTCTCTGACCTCTCCCTTCTGCCTCTCTCTCTCGCGCTCTCCTCCTTTTTCATGACACTGTCTTCAACGCTGCCCTCCGCTCTATCCCTCGCTCTTCCTCTCGGGGTCCACGGAACTGCGTTCCCTGGTGGAATGCGGACTGTGCTCGGGCTGTCCGCTGTAAGCGTGCAGCCTGGAAGAGGCACCGCCGTAGGCAGACGACCGATTCTTTTCTTTTCTTTCGGAAAGCGAGTGCGGTGGCCCGTAGGGCCATCTGTACGGCTAAACGTGAATGTTGGGCATCTTATGTCTCAACAATTACGTCCGAAACTCCTCTGGCCCAGATCTGGAAGCGTATCCGCAAGATAGCGGGTAAATTCGTTCCCGATGTTTCACCGGTCCTTCACCTCCATGATACTCTTGTGGCGGACCCGTTGCAGGTCGCTTCCGTACTGGGTTCCCACTTTTCTTCTGTTAGCTCTGGTCTTCATCTTCCCCAATCTTTTCTTCTTCGTAAACCTGTCCTTGAGTCTCGTTCTTTAGATTTCTGCACTCGTCTTCAACTTCCCTATAATGATCCCTTCTCTCTCTCTCTGAACTTCGTTCTGCCCTGACCCTCTGCGGTTCTACGGCGGCGGGCTCCGATGGTATTCATTATGAGATGCTTCGCCATCTCCCTCCGTGCACGTCTCAGTATTTACTGAGTCTGTATAATCGGATCTGGGAGTCGACGTCAGTCCCTGAGGACTGGCTCGATGCCGTTGTCCTCCCTGTTCGCAAACCGGGGTCTCTGGGTACTTCCCCTAAGGACTTTCGCCCTATTGCTCTCACAAGTTGTGTCTGCAAACTCTTTGAACGTATGGTTAACGTTCGTGTGATGTGGTTCCTGGAACACCATCACCTCCTCTCCCCTTCTCAATTTGGTTTCCGCAAGTGCCGTAGCACGACAGATGTCCTGGTGAACTTGGAGGTCTATATTCGTACTGCTTTTGCTGCGAAGACCTCCGTTGTTGCCGTCCTTTTTGACCTGGAAAAGGCTTACGACACCACTTGGAGATATCATATTCTATCTCAACTTCATTCTTTTGGCCTTCGTGGTCATCTCCCTCTCTTTCTCCGCAGCTTCCTCTCCCGTCGTTCCTTTCGGGTGCGCCTTGGTACCGCGCTCTCTGCCTCTTTTCAGCAATACGAAGGTGTGCCCCAGGGTAGTGTTCTGAGCACTACTCTTTTTCTGGTTGCCCTCAATGGTCTTCTTTCCTCTCTTCCTTCTGGTGTCTTCTCCGCTCACTATGTCGATGATCTTACCCTTTGCTGTCAGAGTGATGATTCCCCTCTCCTTCAGCGCCGGCTTCAACTTGCAATTGATGCGGGTCCTCTTGGGCCACCGATCATGGCTTCAAGTTCTCTACTTCTAAGACTTGTGCCATGACTATTACGCGGAAACGGGTTGTTCTTCGTCCCTCTTTGTCATTTTATGGTCATCCCCTTGAATACAAAGGTTCCGCAAAGCTTTTGGGGTTATTCCTTGACACTCGTTTGTCTTGGTCTCCCCATATCTCTTACCTCCGTGTTGAGTGCTCTAAGGCCCTTACCCTCCTTCGGGTCTTGTCCCATACTTCTTGGGGAGCAGATAGGCGCACTCTTCTTGCTTTACATTCCTCTCTTGTCCTGTCTAAGCTCGATTATGGTTGCCATGCTTACTCGTCTGCTTCTCCTTCTTCTCTTCGCCGTCTTGATGCTTTGCACCATACTGGGTTGCGCCTCAGTTCTGGTGCCTTTCGTTCGACTCCCGTCCTTAGCTTGTATGTTGACACTGGCTTCCTGTCTCTCCAGGCCCGCCGTGATCGCTACTGTCTTCGCTATCTTGCGCGGTCCTTACAACGTCCTTCCTCTCGCCTGTCGTGCTTTAACTTTTACCCCTCCTGCGGTTCCTGTTCCTCTTCACCACCTCCCTCTTTCTGTCCGGTTATCTCGCCTCCAGGATTCTCTTTCCGTTCGTATTTCTAATGTTTCTCCTCGTGTTGTTCCTTCTTTGCCCCCCGTGGAGAGTCCCTCTTCCGCGGTTTTGTACTTCCTTGACCCGTATCACTAAAGCTTTTACCCCTCCTACGGTTCTAAAACGCCTTTTCCTTGAGCACTTTTCTTCTCACTCCCGCTCCGTTTCTGTCTTCACCGATGGGTCTAAGTCGGCGGACGGTGTTGGCTACTCTGTTGTTTTTTCCTGATCGCACTTATATGTGTCGCTTACCCCCGGAGACTAGTATCTTTACAGCTGAACTTTATGCTATTCTCTATGCTCTTCGTCTCCTGCTTTCTCGTCGTCAGTCCTCCTGTGTAGTTGTTGTTGACTCTCGTAGTGCCCTCATGGCTCTCGGGTCCTTTAATCCGGTTCATCCAGTAGTTGTCGAGATCCAGCATTGGCTGTTTCTTGTTTACAGTAAATTTAAGTCGGTTGAGTTTTGTTGGGTTCCCAGCCATATTGGTGTGTCTTTAAATGAGCGTGCGGATGCTGCCGCCAAGGAAGCTGTCCGCTCTTGTCCCATCTCTCGTAAAGGCATTCCGTATTCCGACTTTTACCCGGTTATCCATTCCTCAGTCCTTACCCGTTGGCAGGCTTCTTGGTTGTCTGTTACTGGTAACAAGCTACGTACTCTTAAATGTTGTGTTTCCTCGTGGCCGTCCTCCTTCCACCGTAACCGGCGGTGGGAAACAGCTCTGGCAAGATTGCGTATTGGCCATACTCGCTTAACCCATGGTCACTTGATGGAGCGCCGCCCTGCTCCTTATTGTCCTAGTTGCATTGTCCCTCTTACGGTCGTGCATGTCCTTCTTGAATGTCCTGACTTCCAGGACGAGCGTGTGTCTTGCTTTCCGACCGCCCCTCGCGGTCACCTGTCCCTCGATAGAAGTCTTGGTGACTCGGATACTTTTGATATCGTTTGCCTTATGCGTTTTTGTTCTCGTATTGGCATCCTTGGTGATATTTAGCGCCCTCTGATTATTTTGCGCATTTGATGGTGCTACATAGCCTTCCCGGTTTGGTGCCTTCTTTTGATAATTACTTACTTCCTTAGCGGCAGCATCCGCATGCTCATTTAAAGAGACACCAACATGGCTGGGAACCCAGCAAAACTTAACCGACTTAAATTTACTGGAGATAAGAAACATCCAATGTTGAATCGTGATGACCACCAGGTGAACCGGATTAAAGGACCGCAAAGCCATGAGGGCACTACGAGAGTCATCTACCACCACAAAGGAGGATTGACACCGGGAAAGCAGGAGATGAAGAGCAAAGAGAATAGTATAAAGTTCTGCTGTTAAGATGCTAGCCTCCTGAGAAAGGTGACACATATAAGTGTTGACAGGAAAAACAACAGAGTAGCCCACACCGTCAGCAGACTTAGACCCATCGGTGAAGATGGGAACGGAGTGGGAGTGAGAAGAAAAGTGCTCAAGTAAGAGGCGTTTCAGAACTGTAGGAGCGGTAAAAGCTTTAGTGATGCGGTTCAGAGAAGTACAAAATTTGGGAAGGGGGACCAAACAGGGGGCTGAGATGGAGCAATACGAGAAGAAACATTGGTAATATGAACCGAAAGAGAATCTTGTAAGCGAGACAAACGGACAGAAAGAGGAAGGTGGTGAAGAGGAACAGGAATTACAGGAGGGGTAAAATTCAAAGTACGACGAGTGAGGATGCTGGAAGGATCGTGAAAGATAACGAAGACTGTAGCGATCACGGCGGTCCCTGAAAGACAGGAAGCCAGTGTCAGAATACAAGCTGAGGGCAGGAGTTGAACGAAAAGCACCAGAGCTGAGGCGCAACCCACTATGGTGCAAATCATCAAAACGGAAAAAGAGTAGAAGGAGAAGCAGAAGAGTATGCAGGGCAAACATAATCGAGTTTAGACAGGACGAGGGAGGAATGCAAACAGAGGAGCGTGAGCCTTTCCGCTCCCCAAGAAGTATGGGACAAAACCTTAAGTAGGTTAAGGGCCTTAGAGCATTCAACACGGAGGTAAGAGATATGGGGCGACCAAGACAACCGAGTGTCAAAAAATAACCCCAAAAGCTTCGCGGAATCTTTGTATTCAAGGGGACGTCCATAAAGTGACAGAGGGACGAAGAACAACCCGCTTCCGAGTAAAAGTCATGGCACAAGTCTTAGTAGTAGAGAATTTGAAGCCATGATTGGTGGCCCAAGGTGACGGCATCGATCGCAAGTTTATGCCGCCGTTTTAGGAGAGGTGAATCATCACCTCGACAGCAAAGAGTAAGATCGTCGAGTAAGCGGAGAAGATGCCAGAAGGAAGGGAGGAAAGAAGACCATTGAGGGCAACTAGAAAGAATAGTACTCAGAACACTACCTTGGGGTACACCTTCATACTGCCGAAAAGAGGCAGAGAGTGGTACCAAGCCTGACTCGAAAGGTACGACGAGAGAGAAAGCTTTGAAGGAAGAGAGGGAGATTACCACGAAGGCCAAAAGAACGAAGTTGGGACAGAATATGGTATCTCCTAGTCGTGTCATAAGTCTTTTCCAGGTCAAAAAGGACAGCAACAACGGAGGTCTTTACATCAAAAGCAGTACGAATATAGTAGACCTAGTTCTCCAGGACATCAGTCATGCTGCGGCACTTGCGAAAACCAAATTGAGAAGGGGAGAGGTGGTGATGGTGTTCCAACAACCACATCAGGCGGACATTTACCATACGCTCAAAGAGCTTGAAAGACACAACTCGTGAGAGCAATAGGGCGGAAGTCTTTAGGGGGCGTACCGAGAGACCCTGGTTTCTGAATAGGGAGTACAACGGCATCGAGCCATTCCTCAGGGACGGACGATGACTCCCAGACCTCGTTATACAGACTCGGTAAATACTGAGACGTGCACGGAGGGAGATAGCGAAGCATCTCATAATGAACATCATCCGAGCCCGCTGCTGTAGATCCGCAGAGGGCTAGGGCAGACTGAAGTTCAGAAAGAGAGAATGGATCATTATAGGGAAGGCGGTGATGAGTGTGGAAATGTAAAGGTTAAGATTCAAGAACAAGCTTATGAAGAAGGAAGGATTGAGAAAGATGAGAACCAGAACTAACAGAAGAAAAGTGGGAACCCAGTTCGGTCGCGACCCTCACTGGGTCCGCCACAAGAGTACAGCGGAAGTGGAGAACCAGTGAGACATCTGGAATGAAGTTGCCCGCAATCTTCCGGATCTTCTTCCAGATCTGTGGCAGAGGAGTATCGGACGTAATGTTGGAAACATAAGATTTCCAACTCTCACGTTTAGCTGTACGGATGGTCCTATGGGCCACCGCACTTGCCTTCCGAAACAAAATAAAAGAATCAGCCCTCTGCCGGCGGCGGTGTTTCTTCCAGGCTGCAAGCTTACAGCGGACAGCCTGAGCACAGTCCGCATTCCACCAGGGAACGCACTTCTGTGTACCCCGGGAGGAAGAGCGAGGAATAGAGCGGAGGGCAGCGTCGAAGACAGTGTCATTAAAAAAAGGAGGGCGCGAGGAAGAGGCAGAGAGGAGGTCAGAGAGTGTAGCACGGAGGGTGAAAAGGCTCCAGTCAGCCTTGGCAAGCTGCCACCTAGGGGAAGGAGAGGGGGATAGTGGAAGGAGAAAAAGGAAACGAGGATGGGGAAATGATCACTTATGGAGGTCATCAAGAACTTGCCACGTGAAATCTAAGTAAAGGGACGTTGAGCAGAGAGAAAGATTACGACAGGAAAGGGTGCTAGTTTGAGAGTCCACATGAGTGGGCTCACCAGAATTCAGAAGAGTTAGAGAAGAAGCGAGGACGAACGGTTCGAGGAGACGGCCTCGGGTGGTTGTCAGGACATCACCCCAGAGGGTATGTCGACAGTTGAAATCGCCCAAAGGAGCACCGAATCTGGCAAGGAGTCCAGGAGGTGCTTAAGATCAGGAAGGGAAAGTGGGATATTTGGAGTGAGATAAATGGGACAGACTGTATACCATTTACCCACAAAAACGGGCAGCAGAACAATGGATAGGTGACGGAAGAAGTAGGGGGATGAAGTGAATATCAGAACGAATTAAGAGAGCAGTAGAGTTATGGGCCCCAGCAAGAGTAGGGGGAAGGGAGAAAGAAAGGAATAACCACGAAACTGACCAGGACGAGCACCAAGCATTGGTTCCTGGAGACAAACACAAAGAGGTGAAAACTGTGTAATTAGAAGCTGGAGTTCATGGAAGTTGGCATAAAATCCACGAATATTCCACTGAAGAATAGACATTATCAAAGAGAAGGGACAGTAACAGAGAACAAGAAAGAAACAAAGATAAAGAAGGACACAGTTTATTAAAGAATCTCAGGATCAGGGTCAGGATCAGGAGCAGGGTCAGCAAAATTAGGATTAGGGGGCATTTGTAAACTGAGTAAGGATGGAGGGAAGGAAGCGGAAGGACAGATCAGAGGCGGACTGACGGGGTCTGGAAGAGGAGGAGGAGGAGACAACTGAGAGGGGCAGGGAAGGACAGCTGGAGGAAGGGGGGGGGGGCGGGAATCAGAGAGTGCACCTCAGCAAGGGCAGCAACCGAGAGGGAATCGGGGGGGGGGGGATGAAAGAAGGCTCCATATCTGGGACAGGGAAGTCCGACCACTGAAATGGGAGGGGACGTAGTGACAGAGTCAGAGGGAGGGGGGCGAGGAAGAAAGTTAAGCCTTCTTACCTGCTAGAGAGGAAGAAGGAGAGGAGCCAGGTTATCTTGAGGTTATCTTCAGATGATTTCGGGGCTTTAGTGTCCCCGCGGCCTGGTCCTCGACCAGGCCTACACCCCCAGGAAGCAGCCCGTGACAGCTGACTAACACCCAGGTACCTATTTTACTGCTAGGTAACAGGGGCATAGGATGAAAGAAACTCTGCCCAATGTTTCTCGGCGGCGCCAGGGATCGAACCCGGGACCACAGGATCACAAGTCCAGTGTGCTGTCCGCTCGGTCGACCGGCTCCCCGTAAGCCAGGCTTACGTTTCTGACTCAAAGAGACAGGCATGCCAGTAACAACGTACCGGGTGACAGACTCGATGGTCTCAGCAGGAGAAGAGGAACAGGAGCGATTAACACGAAGATTACTGGGAGGATAATGGATATCAGCCTGGACAGACAGGTGGTGTGGAGGGTCAAGAGACTGGTGGGAGGGTCGGAAAGAAAGAGGGGGGGGGGAAGATGGGGAAGAAGACAAAGGAGATATGGTAGACTGGGTAGGAAGGGGGGAAATCCCAGACGGAGAACCAGGAGGGAGACCTGTCGGGACAGGAGGCAAAGGAATAGGGGAGGAGGTAGTGGGTGTGGTTGGGTTTAAGGCCTGGAAACGGTTGTGAGACTGAGGAAGGTGGGAAGGACGAGGAGAAGTAGAACGCAACATGTGAGGGTAGGATACGCCTGCGAAAGGGGTGAGACGACGAACTTGGCGTCTCGCTTCAGGAAAGGCAGACGATCATGGTGCTTCAATTTGAGGACGGCTTCCTCGAGTTTGTAGTGTATACACGAGCATTAGAAAGTAAGGTGGGCCTCACCGCAATTGAGGCAGCGAGCCTGGGGAGAAGTGCACTCAGACTTAGAATGACTATCGTCCCCACACAAGGGGCCTAGATACACAGTACTTGTGCATTTGAGGACACCGTACCCGAACTTCCAACACTTATTGCAAAGTCTAGGAGAGGGAATGTACTCCTGAATGGAGCATCTGGCACCAGCAAGAATAATAGAGGGCGGAAGGGTCCTACTATCAAAGGTGATTTAAACAACTTGAAGGGGCTAACGGCGACGACCACGAGGAGGGTCTAGTAAACGTGTCCACCTGGAGGACGGAATGGCCTTGGGCTTCGAAGATATGTTTAATATCTTCATGGCAATCTTTGAGGTCCCGAACGCCAGTTGCAACATGGTGTGGGAGGAGAACAGTGCCAAAACTGGCATTTAATCGAGCGTTTTTGGAAACCCGAACACAGGTCTCTCCAATGCAGGACAAAGCGGCTAAGCGAGTAGCTGCATCCTGAGGAGCAGCAGCGACGACATGCGTACCATAACTGGTGGAGTTAAAAGTAACAGAGGCATCTATTGAATCAACAAAGTGTTTATGGAGGGAGAAATCGTCAGGTGGAGTAGAATCCAAATGGTGGAGATCAAAGTATTTAGCCCACGTAGCGGGACCAAACAAGGAGTTGTAAGTATTAGTACGGGAAGGGATCGTGTGAGTGCGGCCGTGGCATGGACGACGTAGAGAACCCCCAGAGAAAGAGAGGGGGGTAAAAGGCGCAGTAGTCACAATGAGAGACGGAGCCGTGCCAGGGGCCGAGGTGGTCACCACTAGGGGCTGGGAATTCGACCCTACCGCAGAGGAGGGAGGGGAGCTGAGGGGAGTTGTCAGGCGGTCGGGGCCCAATGCAGCGGGGGCTACTGGGCCTGGTCTTCCAACACAGTCCGACTCGGGGGCTTGGTCGCCCACCCCACGAGCCTGAGAAGAAACAAGGGAAACATTATCAACCATGAAAACGAGAAAAAACTTTCATTCATGAATGCGCCCCCACACCCACCATGGAGCCACAATTAGAGGCGGGACACCCAACAAGAAGCTATCGCCGATCTTGTCGGGGCTCCCGCAAGTGTGCGTCGTGAGTATACGCCCCACAAACTTCACCTTAAGAACCGTGATTCCGTCGATATCAGGTTCAGTGACGAAAGGAGGATTGACAATAAAAGGGTCCCCTCGCTCGAGACGTTGAGTACTACAGTTCTACGGGTGCAAGAGTATGCCTCCTAAAACACCTGGGCGTCAAAATAGAAGAAGTCCAAGAGAATAATCAAAACTGGCAAAAGGTCAGCAGGAAATGACATGTAGAAAGGAGAAGAGGGGGAGGGGGGAGAAAAACGAAACACAAAGAAAAGGAAAAGAGTTCTGGCAAAATTGGTAAAGACAGCAGCTGAAGCATAAGGCTCCAAAAGGACAGCGCACTGACCCATAGAGCATCACACTCCGGCAGCCGCCCACCAAGCCCCCTCACGGCGCCGAGCCAGAAAGGGAGGGGGTGTTATTTTTAGAAACCTCATTCTCCTGCTGCCGTTTTCACAAATTGTGCTGGATGCCTTGTCCTCTTCCTTATGTTTCCTTTTTTCTCCCCCACTTCCCGTCTCTAATTGTCATTTCCTGCCGACTTTATGATTTTTTTTATTATTACTCTTTCGGACATCTGTTTTGAGGCCCGGGTGTTTGAGGAGGCATACCCTCTCTCCCGTAGAACTGTCGTACCCTACAATGCAAGCGAGGGGATGCTTTTAATGCCAATCCTCTCCTTCATTGCTGGAACCCTATCTCGATGGACTGACTCCTTAAGGTGGCGACTGCAGGACGTATACTCTCGAGGCATCTCTGGGGGTCCCTGTCTTGTCTGGTGTCCTATCCCCTAATTGTGGTCACATGGTTGGTATGGGGTTTATTCGTGTATGAAATTGTTACCTGCTCGTTATAATGTCGATGATTAACTCACTCTCTCACTTCCCAGACTCGTAGGGTGGGCGACCAAACCCCCGAGTTAGACTGTGTTGGAAGACACTGTAGGCACTGTAGCCCCCGCTACATTGGATCCTGACCATGTTCCTTCTCTGACTCTCCCGACTGCCTATCTCTCTGCTCCCTCTCCCACCTCTGTTCGGGTTGACCCCAAAGCCCCCAGAGGTAACCACCCCATCACCTAGCGTGGTACCATCTCTAGTTGTCACAACTATGCTTCTATCATACTGGGGGTTAGGTTATCTTGAGATGATTTCGGGGCTTAGTATCCCCACGGCCCTGTCCTCGACCAGGCCTCCACCACCCAGGAAGCAGTCCGTAGCAGCTGTCTAACTCCCAGCCACCTATTTACTGCTAGATAACAGGGGGCATCAGGGTGAAAGAAACATTTTGCCCATTTGTCTCCGTCTCCACCGGGGATCGAACCCGGAACCTCAGGACTACGAACCTGAAGCGCTGTCCACCCAGCTGTCAGGTGTCGTCACCTTGATTCCTTCCCATATCTCCTTCATTCCTGACTTTGTTTGAACCTCCCGCCAAACACACACCGAAACTACGACGTTGGTACAACGTTCGAACAAGTTTTTAACACCTAACCAGTTGTAACAACCAGTATAGCAAATTGTAACAACGTTCTAATACGTCATAAACACGTTAAGCCAAGATGTAACAACTTTATTACAAGTTGTAACAAGCGGAAAATAGAGACGGTTTCGGTTTGTGTTTCCAGGGCTGCTATATGAAATAAGTATTTTGATCTTAATCATATTGACCATACTCATCCTGATTTTATTTTTCCAAAGGAACCTTGTTGATTCGTTGGATACGTTATTCACCTTTAACCCCACCTGCACTGGTACCCGTGATGTTGCAGCCCCTTCTCAAGAAGCAGCTGCCCGTTTGGCTTCTTTGTCCTGCATTGGGGATACCCCTGTTTGAATCTCAAAAAAATGCCCGGTTGAATGCCAGCATTGGCACAATTCTTCTCCAGCACCATGTCGCGATTAGTAACGGGGAACTTATGGACTGCCACGAGGATATTAAGTATATCCTTGAGTCCCAAAGGCATTCTATCCTCCAGGTGGCGACTGTCACTCGACCCCCTCGTGGTCATCGTCATCAGCCTCTCGCGTCGTGAAGATTACGTTTTATGGTATGACCCTTCCCTCTTTAGTCATTCCTGCTGGTACCAGATGATCTTTTCAGGAGTACATTCCCTCTCCTCACCTCTGCAGCAGGTGCTGAAGATTTGGGCATAGTCCTTTCAGGTACACAAATGTGGTTTGTGTCTGCAGCTGGTTTGGAATCTCGGATCATTCTAAGACGGAATGCCCTTCTTCCCAAACTCTCTGCATCAATTGCAGTAATGCCCAAACTAGTTTCTCCCGTGCATGTTTGCATTACAAGTTTGAGGAAGCCATCCTTAATTTGAAGTTTGTGATCATTTGTCTTTTCCTGAGGGTAGGCGCCAGTTTCGCCATTTTCCCTCTTCCTCTGGCATGTCTTACGCTCGTGTGTTGCGTGCCCCTTCTTCTCGCCCTCTCCCACTTTCTTAGTTTCGCAACCATTTCGAGGCCTTAGACTCGGATACCACCACCACGGACTCGTCTGCTCCTTTCCGTTCTGGGCCAGAAGGAGGACCTTCTGGCTCTCTGTCTAGTGTTTCTTTACTTGTCTCCCGTGCCCTCCTTCCTTTCTTGTCCCTCTCCTTCTTCTCGGCCCTCCCCCTTTGTCTCTTGGTCCTCCTCGCCGCCTATGTGTTCAGGCCATTGTCCATCCTCCTTCCAGGGTTCGTCATGTTGCCCGTTTCCGTTATTCTACTCCTGTTGAAACTGTCGAGGCAGTCGTCTAGAATATTGCTGATGGTACGCCTCTCTCTACGTCAGAAGTGTATGCTTGGATCCTCTCCTTCTTCCTCCCCAGCGGGTAAGAAAGCTTCGTTGTATTCCACACTTTCCGACTCCGACACTATCCCTGCTCCCCTTCTCTTTTCAGTGGCTGCGTCTCCTGTCCCTCCTATACAGGTTTCCATGGTCTTTGATCCTCTCTTGGATGCTGGTCTTAGTCGGGTGCCCACGCGTGTATCTGTCCTTCCTACCTTTGATTCTTTTGACCGCTCCTCTTCATTGCCTTCTTCTGCTCAGGACACGTCCGTTCATTTCTGGTCCATCCTCCTGCTCTCTTGTCTCTGTTATCTTTGCTAGCTTTACCTCTGCCCCGTCACAATGATTTCACTGATCCTGATGTTGTTCTTCCTTAGTCTATTGTGTTCTGCTTTACGTTTTTCCCTTCTTATCTGTTTCTATTCTTTTTTTCTGTGTCTGTTCTTAAATGGAATATTCGTGGTTTCTATGACAGTTTCCATGAACACCAACTTCTGATCGCTCATTTCCTCCCCCCCCCCCCCACTTTGTGTTATTGTCTCCAAGAGCTGATGTTCAGAGCTCATCCTGGTCGCTTCCATGGTTATTCCTTTCTCTCCATCTTTAGCTTTTGCTGCGGCCCATGCCTCTACTTCTCCTTTGATCCGTCTTGAGTTCCTTCGTTCCCCTGCTTTTTCAGTCGACCATTCAGTGTTCTGCGACCCGTATCTTTGTGAGTAAATGGTATGCAGTCTGTTCCATTTATATCCTCCTAAATGTACCAATCTCTCTTCCTGATCATAAACACTTGTTGAACTCCTTACCAGAGCCTGTGCTCTTTTGAGTGATTTTAAATGATGACATACCCTCTTGGGAGATGTTCTGACAAACACCCGGGGCTGCCTTCTTGAACCCTTTGTCTTTTCTGAATTCTGGTGAGCCACCTCATGTTGACTTCTGCACACGCACTCAAATGGGAGTGTGAGTCAAACACACATTGTCTTGATCTTTCTTTCTGTTCGTCTTCTTTTTATTTGGACCTCACCTGGCGGGTTCTTGATGACCTACATAACTGTGACTATCTTCCAATCCTGGTCACATTCTCTTTTTGCCCTCCCCTCTCGTTCCCTAGGTGGCAGTTTGCCAAGGCTGACAGTGAAACCTCTTCACTTTGAGCGCTACTTTTTCCGACCTCTCTGATCAGCCTCTCCACCAAACCCCCTCCTATTTAAAGACACGCTTTTTTATGCTGTCCTATGCTTTCTTAATCGATCTTTTGTTCTTATGATCCCCTAATGAAATGAAAAGGTCTCCAACTTTTGCATCATTCAAAAACAAAATTAAAAAGTACCTAATTTCATCTTCATAGTTTTCTACCTTGTTGCTTAAATTGCACTGTATCTAATGCTACCCAATCTCCCAATCTTTATGTACCCAATCCGAACAACTTTACCATTGTGATCACTGCTGTCTTATATATGCTACCAATTTGCTGTATAGTGCCTATTAATCTTCGTTTAAACTACCAATCAAGCTGTCAATGCAATCAATCAGAGCCTTAAACCCTAAAGGAAGAAAGGGAAAGAAAGAGAGAGAGAGAGCTTGGTACAAAAGGATTAAGAATGGGGAAGTCATTTTAGAACAAGAATTCGCACAACTGGTTAGAAATGTTAAAAAGAGATAAGGAGAGAAAAAAGAAACTATGAAGTTCGTATTGCTTGGTAGGCCAAGCAATAGCAAATCCTAAAGTTTTTTTTCAGTTATATCGAACAAAGGTTAGGGAAAGGATAGGTCCATTAAAAACCGAGACAGGTCAGATAACAGATAATGATGAAGAGATGAGTAGTATTTTTAATAAATATGTTATCTCTGTATTTACTAAAAAAGAACTTAACCCTTTGCCTTCAGCCGAACAAGTCCATGTGGGTGGGGACGAGGACAGGTTGACTAGTCTAACAGTTACCAGGGATGTTATTATTAAACAAATAGTAAAACTCAACCCAAACAAATCCCCAGGGACGGATGAAGTGTTTGCTAGGGTGCTTAAAGAATGCAAAGAGGAGCTTCACGAGCCACTGTCTACCATATTTAATAAATCATTAGAGTCAGGCAGAGTGCCAGAGTCGTGGAAGGTTGCTAATGTGGTACCAATTTTAAAGAAAGGAGATAGATCACTTGCATCTAACTCCCCCCTCCCTGTTCAGCTCGTTGTTGCCGTGAGGGGGGCTTGGTAGGCGGCTGCCCACCAAGTGTGATTCTCCTTGGGACAGTCCTCTGTCCTTTTGTAGCCTTGTGCTCCTGCTGCTGTCCTCTCTAGTTGTGCTGAACGACTTTTCTTTTTCCTTCTGTTTCGTTTTTTCCCCCCCTCTTCTCCTATCTGCTTGTCGTTTCTTGCCTACCTTTTGCTTGTTTTGGTTATTCTTTTGGAATTCTTCTATTTTGAGGCCCGGGTGCTTGAGGAGGCATACTCTTGCACCCGTAGAACTGTAGTACCCGGCGTCGAGAACGAGGGGAACCTTTTATTGTCAATCCTCCTTTCGACTCTGAACCCGATCTCGACGGACTGACGGTTCTTAAGGTGACGTTTGTGGGGCGTATACTCACGACGTACCCATAGGAGGCCCCGGCATGATTGGAGATAGCTTCTTGTTGGGTGTTCTGCCTCTAATTGTGGCTCCATGGAGGTGTGGGGGCACATTCATGAATGAAAGTTTTTTCTCGTTTTCATGGCTGATAATGTTTCCCTTGTTCCTTCTCAGGCTCGTGGAGTGGGCGACGAAGCCCCCCGAGTCGGTCTGTGTTGGAAGACTGGGCTCTGTAGCCTCCTCTGCATTGGCCCCGACCTTGCTCCTCCTTTGGCCTCTCTGACTACTCCCTTCGGGTCCCCTCCCTCCTGTGTGTTTTGGTCGAGCCCCAAGCCCCCAGGTTTGACTACCTCGTCCCCTGGCACGGCTCAGTCTCTTGTTTTGACTATTGCGCATTTTAACCCCTCTCTCTCTCTAGGGGTTCTCAATGCCGTCCTCGACACAACCACACTCGCTCGATTCCTTCCCGTTCTGATGTGTATCAAGCCTTGTTTGGTCCCGCTTCGTGAGCTAAATACTTGGATCTCCTCCCTCTTGATTCTGCACCTTCTAACGATTTCTCCATTCATAGGCACCATGTCGATTCCGTAGATGCCTCTGTCACCTTCAACCCCACCCATCTCGGTAAATGTGTCATTGCTGCTCCTTCTCAGGATGCGGCCTCCCGCTTGGCTGCTCCCCCCCCCCCCATGCACTCGAGCTATGTCAATAGGCCGTTCTCCCTCTTCGCCCTTACTTCATTACACACAGAAATCACAATTGCGTGATGCATCAAATTAACAAATCCACAAGGCCCGTGACGAGGATTCGAACCTGCGTCCGAGAGCATCAGAAGAACTTCGGTTTCAACTCCTTGTGACCATGTCATATTCCAGTCGATTAAGGCAGCGTCTGGGATGCTCTCGGATGCAGGTTCGAATCCTCGACTCGGCCCTTGTGGATTTGTTCATTTGATGCAACACTCAATTGTGATTTCTGTGTGTCTGACACTCCTCTGGAAGAAAATCCGCAATATAGCGGGTAACTTTGTTCCAGATGTCTCGCCGGTCCTTCACCTGTTTTTCTATTGTGGCGGATCCGGTGTCGGTCACGATCGAGCTGGTTTCTCCCTTTTCGACTGTTAGCTCTGGCTCTCATCTTCCTCCTCATTTCATTACTCGTAAGCCCCTTCTTGAAGCTTCTCCCTTAGATTTTTGCACTTCTCTTCAGCTTCCCAATATTGATCCTTTTTCTCAGAACTCTAGTCTCCCCTGGCCCTCTGCGGTTCAAAGGAGGCGAGTTTTGATGATATTTATTATGAGATGCTCACCATCTTTCCCCCATGCACGTTTTAGTTTTTACTGAATGTTTATAACAGTGTCTGGTAGTCGTTGTCAGTCCCTGAAGACTGGCTTCAGGTGATTATTCTCCCTATTCGTGAACCTGGTTCTCGAGGGTCTTCCCATAAAGATTTCCGCTTCATTACTCTCACGAGTAGCGTCTTCAAACTCTGTGGGAACCGACCTGTGAGATTTATATTTATTTAATTTATATGAATTTATATAGAATTTATATTTACGTTAATTTATATACTTCGATAGCAATTTGTATGATGTTAAGTGGACTGTATTTCTGCAATAATCTCATAATCTCACAAATCGATCCTCTACACATTAGGGGGGGGGGTTATATTAGTTGAATTTATATATATGCAGCCAATCAAACTACAGTATTAACTGCACATATTGAAGAGGTTCCTTATCTTATTTGTACAGCAGGCCTTAGTCCACCAGGTATAACCAGGATGTAGACACCACATTTTCCTCATGTGAGGTAGCTTCCATCACCCTGGTAACTGATGCACAAAGCATCTTCCTTGTCTTGACCTGTCAAAAGGGCGCTAGCTGTAAAGCCAGAATCCTAATATATGACAGCTATATCAGAGAAAACACTGTACATGGAACCATTAAGACCTGGCTTAATTACCTTTAGTATGAGGCGAGCTCATGCTCTAACGGGCCCACCCTATCCAATGACATTAATGGCCACTAATGATAGATAAATGGGTTTCGGTAGAATACTTAACTTGAATTTGTTGACAGCGTGTTGATGATGGTACACCTTTGGTTTCCATAACACTTCGTCCAAGTAAAATTAACAGGAGCCGAATTGCTCCCATGCATCTGGTCTCGGTATAAACAATGGCTGACCACTCCCCACTACTGACGCTACTGGCCTACATTGTCCAGATGACAGTAAGTGATAGAAGGGTCACATTTACTCTATTTTAATTCTGATAATTAAGTTAATTTATATGAGATGTTTTTATGATGGTAAAGTCCAAAGACTAATGTATTTAAGAATAATTCAAACCATAATAGGTGGTGAATTTATAACAGTATGTGGAATGATATCCCGTTTTCTATAGACGGAAATTCCACTACAATTACATTTTCTATGGGTAACTTGTTTATACAATACAGCAGCAATTATTATCTGTCTGTATGATATTATTAAATGGTGTCGGATTTTCCGACAAACTCTTTGAGCATATAATCAATGTTCGTCTGATGTGGTTCCTGGAGCGCTATCACCACCTCTCCCTTTCTCAATTTGGTTTTCGCAAGCGTCGCAGCACGAGTGAGGTCCTCGAGAACTTGGAGGTCTATATTCGTACTGCCTTTGCTACGAAGACCTCCGTTGTTGCTGTCCATTTTGACATGGAAAAGGAGTATGACACCATCTGGCGATACTATATTCTGTCCCAACTCCATTCTTTTGGTCTTCGTGGTAATCTCCGTCTCTTCTTCTCTCATCTTTCCTTTCGAGTGCAGCTTGATACCACTCTCTCTCTCCCTCTTTTCGACAATATGAAGGTGTGCCCCAAGGTAGTGATCTTAGCAATACTCTTTTCCTAGTTGCTCTCAATGGTCTTCTTTCCACCCTTCCCTTTGAATTTTCTCTGCTCTTCATATTGACTAACTTATACTCTGCTGCCATGGTGATGAATCTCCTTTACTCCAATGGCGGCGTTAACGAGCAATTGATGCTGTGTCGTCCTGGGCCACTAATCGTAGCTTAAAGTTCTCTCCAGATAAGACTTGTGCTATGACCTTTACTCGGAAGCAGGTCATCCTTCGACCTCTTCCTGTCACTTTATGGCAATCCTCTTTCGTATAATGATTCTGCTATATACGAGGCAGCTCCTGTTTATATCCACCCAGTCCCACTCATATACATATCCAACCCGCGCTTGAAATAATCAAAGAATCCCACATCCACCACGCCACATAGCAACTGGTTCAACAAATCAACAACCCTGTTACCGAACCAGAATTTACCCAGATCTTGAATGCTATTCAACTCGGAGGTAGAGCCAGTTCCACTCAACTTCCTCAAGCAACTCTGACTCACCAACAAAGACTTCAAGCAGCAAGATGGAAAAAAATAGATGATGCTTTAGCCTTGACGAACTAGACCAACCTTTCAATCTGAAAGAACTCAGAAGTGCTACAAAGAAAACTAAAAATACAGCTCCAGGCGAGGACAAAATCATTTACAACATGCTAGCCAAGCTAGGAGAAAAGGGTGAAGAAGCCTTCTTAAATCTCATCAACAGAGTATGGGTGACAAGAACCCGACCACTCTCTTGGAACAGTGCAATTATAGTTCCCATTCCAAAACCTAAAGACCCAGGAAAACCAAGACCCATCTCATTAACAAGCTGTCTGGCCAAAACTGCAGAAAGAATGGCCCTTAATCGAATTGAATGGAAAGTTAATCCGCTGCACCAAAATATGTTTGCTTACAGAAAAGGTGTTGGAACCACAGAATGCCTTACCTCCCTCCTGGATCAAATCAATGACAAACCTGGAATCTTTATTTTTCTAGACCTTGAAAAAGCCTTCGAGTTAGCCAATGCTCCAGCTACACTGTGCTGCCTTGTGGATAAGGAAATCAAAGGACACGCTCTTGCCTTTGCCAAAGGAAGCCTGCTTAACCGAGAAGCTAAAGTCAAATTCCAAGGAAAAACATCGACCTCAAAGAGACTGGAAAATGGAACTCCGCAGGGAGGAATACTAAGCCCCTTCCTCCTCAACTGTCTCATGGAACAATTCATGAAGCTCAAGCTTTCAAAAGCCAAACTTCTTAACTATGCAGACGACTTTGTGGTCATCATCAATGGCAAAGGCGCAAGGAACCATGCACAAAAATGCCTAGATATTATCAGCAGAGAAGCGGAATGCTTCTTAAGCAGTTAAAATAAACAGCAATAAAACAAAAGCTATGGCCATTAAAATGAGAACTCAAGACATCAGATATGCAATACAAGGACATGAAATTGATTGGGTTACCTCTTTTCAATACCTAGGAGTCATAATAGACAACCAGTTGAAATTCACTCAAGAAATTTAATATCTTCGGCAACGCTGTTAAGTCAGAAACTCAGCTTTGCGCTCCCCGACAAGTCTTAGAGAGGGTGTATCTCTACCAGTACTCAAAATTTACTACGTTCAAGCAGTTAGGTCACTCATTGGCTATGCTGCCCCTGCTCTTACATCCCTTAGTGATAACTGTCATGTTGACAGAAAACGGTACCATCCGTTTTCTATATGCTGCGGCTCAGACGCCGGGAGAAAGTAAACAAGAGCGTACAGGACGCCCGCAAAGCTTGGTAGCTACTAGTCATGTAATCGTTTATAAGTATTAAAGTCAGTAACCAAGCAATGGCTTTATATCAACCCTACAACCAAGACTTCCTCAGCTACATACAAACACCACACTGGCGACGAGGATGAACTGTGAACGCAAGTATTTGTTCAGCTTAAAACACAAGGAAGAGCATGCTGTCTCGCCCGGTGGAGGAAGAGAAGCCGTCTGTGAGCACCATACCCGATGCTGTGTGCTAACCAATACTATGTGCTAACCAATGCTGTGTGCTAACCAATGCTGTGTGCTAACCAATGCTGTGTGCTAACCAATGCTGTGTGCTAACCAATGCTGTGTGCTAACCAATGCTGTGTGCTATCCAATGCTGTGTGCTATCCAATGCTGTGTGCTAACCAAGGCTATGTGCTACCCAAGCTGTGCTGACTGAAGCTGTGTACTGAGGAATCTGCCGATGCTGTGTACGAAACGACACTTTGATGCTGTATACAAAACCCAATGTTTTGTATACGAAACGCGCTCTGTGCTTCAATTATTCACGCTGTGAACCAACTGCTGCCAATTGTTGTGCAGCTGTAGATAGGAACAACATCACATATACAGAGCTAGGTAAGAAGTCAGTTGCTGCTGTGTTGTGCACTGTTGTGAACTTTTGCAATAAAATGCTTGTGTGCTTTGCAAAATTAAAGTAATTACAGTGAATTCTTAACTAACATATACAGTGCAGTAAGTGTTTAATATTCTGAGAAAGATTTAAGTGTTAAGTTTACTTTTATACAGTAAAAAATGGCAAATATACCTATGTTTCCTGCATTTGATCCTGACTGTGACCAGACAAACCTGTCACAGAGGTGGACCAAATGGCTTAAGAGGTTTGAAAATTTGTTGATAGTTTCTGACATCAAAAGTGCTGAAAGAAAGCGTGCCTTTCTACTTCATTATACAGGTGATCGAGTTTGTGACATCTTTGATACACTGAAAGACACTGGTGGTGCCAAAGATTATGATATTGCCAAAGCCAAATTAACTGAACATTTCAAACCAAGACAAAATACTTCAATGGAAATTATGCATTTCAGGAGAGCCAGACAACTCTCTAATGAAACCGTTGATCAATACCACACACGTCTGCAGGGTTTAGCAGCCCATTGTGAGTTTGCTGATGTTGACAAAGAAATCAAACAGCAAATAATTGAAACATGCACATCTACACGTCTCCGTCGAAAAGCTCTAGAACTTGTTGATGATGAAAGTTCTCTTACCAAGATACTGGATATTGCTCGTCGAATGGAAGATGCTGCACGTGATGCTCGTGTCATGGAGTGCAGTGCCAACAACGGTTCTGCCACTGTTACTAACGGTGATGAGGTATGTAAGGTTCAGGGAGGACACCGTGATCAAAGAAGATATCATGGCAAACCTAACAGCAAATTGAGCCAAGAACCACATCACAAATGGGGTCAAGGAACAAGACTCAAGCAATCACAACGACCCACATCAGAAGGTGTCAACAATAAATGTTACAATTGTGGAGGAGACTACCCACACCAAGATAATGTTTGTCCTGCTCAAGTTAAGAAGTGCTATGAGTGTGGAAAACTAGGTAATTTTGGTGCTATGTGTCGTTCCGCACTCAAGAAACCACAGTCAGTGAATAAAAGCACTGTATGAGATTCAGTTCATAGGGGTCGAGGTGATAAACACAATATTGCACCTCATATCCAAAATGTTAATAATGTACAAGACAACATTTCATTACAACCAGTCCCAGAAAACAGTGAATGTAATTACATTAATGGAGTACAATCAATCACAGAATGGAATGATCTTCCAAACCCAGAGACTATAGTATACATTGCTGGTATTTGTCTCAAAGTTCTCATTGACACTGGATCAAACATTGACACCATTGCTGAGTGCCACTATGAGAAAATTAAAAAACAGTTCCCAAAGCTTGAAAACTACAATGGCAAAGCCACTGCCTATGCTTCAAAGGTAGCCTTGCCAGTGATTGGAACTTTCACTGCAGAGATTAAGTCAAAAAGTGCATTGCTCACTACTACATTCCATGTTGTTAGGAATGCAAAGGAGTCTCTACTCAGTTACAAGACTTCAACCAAATTGGGGCTACTTCAGCTTTCTAATGCTGTAGCAGTGGAAGCTGCAGACAATGTTGATGCTATTGTTGCTGAATTTTTTGATCGATTTGAACCCACAGATTGTTCTACGGATAGCAAAGTTCATCTGCACATCAACCCAGATGTAATTCAAGTTGCCGAGGAATATGTACACTCTGTAACCTGTGATGCAGTCCCTAAGGCTCTCACTCTTGATGAAATCCATACTGCAACCCTAGAGGACCCAACTCTGCAAGCAACAGTGGATGCATTGACTAAGAAAAAGTTTCCAAACATCCCACCCTCAGGAGTTGACCAAGATGCATTCAAAGCACTTGAACGCATCAAAACAGAATTAAGTGTTACGCAACAACGCGACACCGTGCTGCGAGGTACTCGTATCGTCATTCCAGCTGTTCTCCAGCAACGTGCTCTGAAGCTTGCACATCAAGGACACCAAGGTCTTGTTAGGACCAAACAGGTGCTACGAGAAAAGGTGTGGTTTCCTGGCATTGATCGTCAAGCAAAGGATATGCATGATGCCTGTGTCCCTTGCCAAGCTGCAGTGGATACTTCAAGACCAACACCTCTACAACCTTCACCACTACCTGCTGCACCATGGACGGAAGTATCGATGGACTTCTGTGGACCACTACCAACTGGAGAGTACTTGATGGTAGTCATTGATGATCACTCACGTTATCCAGAAGTAGAAATCATCACTTCCACATCTGCAAAGGCTGTCATCCCGAAACTCGACAAGATCTTTTCAAATTTTGGCATTCCTGAAGTTGTCAAGACGGACAATGGACCGCCATTTAATGGACAAGATTTCGTCAACTTTGCTGAGCATATTGGATTCCAACACCACCGTGCGATGCCCTACATCCTCAAGCAAATGAAGAAGTTGAGAGATTCATGCAACCTCTCATGAAAGCGGTACGCTGTGCTCATGCCGAAGGACGATCCTGGAAACAATCTATGTATGCTTTTCTCAGGAACTACCGTGCAACACCACATGGAACACTGGGCAAGTCGCCTGGCGAACTTTTATTTGGACGTCCTATGAGAATCACACTACCTGTCATGCCAGCCGAGGTAACGGATAAACGTCTCGCTCAGAAGGATGCACTAGCCAAGGGCAAAATGAAAATTACTCATGATCAACGTGCAAAGGAACAATTCATAAAGGTTGGAGACACTGTTCTAGTTAAAAAGAAAAAAAGAGGGAAAGCTAGATATGCCGTATGATACAAAACCATATAAAGTGATTAGTGTAAAAGGAACTATGGTAACAGCGAGTAATAAAGATCATAGTATAACACGTAATATTTCAAAGTGATTCCAACTAGTGTAGAAAATGATGAAGTGCAAAGTCGTGCAAACGATAAAGAAAAAAATAGTTATAACCCGACAAACAATTCATCATGGGATGTTATTGTATTTGGGGACTCTCGTCCTAAACGTCATGTTAAACGCCCTACACGATTTGATGATTAATTGTGTTCCTATGTAATGCAAAGTATTTACTTGTTATGCTGAACTAAATTTAATATTGTTTGAATAATGCAGATATCTCAATATTTTGTAACTTTGTATTACAGTTTCTTTCATATTTGTTTAACATTGCATATGTATTTTTAACATTGAAATCCTGAGTGGTAAAGATTTAGTTGTTTAAATTCTTTGTGTTCTTAATTAATGTTAAATGTATGCAATATCTCTTGATATGTTAATAACTTACTTTGTGTCAATAACTTTGCTTTGTGCTACAAGCATGGTAGACATCCTGTACTCATTCTTTTTAAAGAAAAGGAGGGATGTCATGTTGACAGAAAACGGTTTTCTATGTGCTGCGGCTCAGACGCCGGGAGAAGGTAAATAAGAGCGTACAGGACGCCCGCCAAGCTTGGTAGCTACTAGTCATGTAATCGTTTATAAGTATTAAAGTCAGTAACCAAGCAATGGCTTTATATCAATCCTACAACCAAGACTTCCTCAGCTACATACAAACACCACAATAACCAAAGGGAAAAACTGCAAGTGTCTCAAAATAATGCTCTCAGAACAATGCTGGGAGTATCTCTATGGACGCGTAGAGAGAACCTTAGAATGGAAACTAATTTACCCTCATTAGAAAACAGGATGAAACAAAGGATAGCCACCATAACAGCAAAACTAATTGCAACCAAAGCCAGACTGTCAATCAAAGACAGCATACCGAGATACTTTCAGAAACACCTTCAGTAAAGAACAAGCTCATGGATGGATAATCTGGTCAAGATTCTAGAGAAAGTTGACCTGAAATGGACCATTAAAAACAAAGGGGAAGATAGACCATATCAACACTTTCGGCAGCCTCCTCCATGGGAAGAATCGAATCTAAAGATAATCATTGAAGGATTACCAGTTAAAAAATCAGCATGTAACCTGCAGAGGCTCAAGGAAGTAATAGAACAACAAATGGAAACCATTTCAAGACCTACAATGACTCGCATCTTCACAGACGGATCAGTTGATCAAGAAAGAGGTTCTGCTGAGGCAGCAGTTTACACTACCAACCATGAAGCTTACTGGAGCATGAATAGTGGGTGCTCAACATTGCAAACCGAATTATATGCCCTGAAGGTGGCAATAAACCATACAACTGAGAATAATTTACATGATGTCATCTGTAAGATATCTGGGACTTGACTCATATATTCAATTAATTGGTTATTGTATTTAAATAAATCGAAGGACCACCCACTTTTGAGAAAAGAGGGAAAACGAATAAAAGTGATCATTAGAGTGACAGTAGAGAACCAGTGTCTATGGAAAATAATTAAATGAATAATCACTTGAAAATAATGAATAGACTGTATTATTAATTAAAGTCAAAGCCTCAAATATCAACATTGGGGGGGGGGGTATTTCTAGAAGTTCATATATATCTAGGAACCAGTGTGGTTCGTCACTAGTTCATTGTTGAGTTAGTAACATAGTAAATCTAAACTACAATAGATTCTAAGATATGATAACTCAAATTATGAATATTAAAGATTATGAATTACTGAGCAACAGACAAAGCAAACACATTAATTACCAAATCATCATTTCTGGCAATAATTTATTCACGGTAAAGATCCTATATGAATTATATGGATATCAGGAATAATATTAGATAAATGTGTACGAAATAAATGTCTTATCTGTAAGACGATTTCTGTAATGCCATTATATATATATATATATATATATATATATATATATATATATATATATATATATATATATATATATATATATATATATATATATATATATTGTGACGATAATCTCTTTCAAGAGAGATTGAGCCTGCTCTTCCCTACATAATTACGTCAAAATACAAGATACTATATACAAGATACGTTCACCAAGTATCGCCAAACGTTTTGCCCAGAGAGCAAATCGTACCCAGCACACCTGGCCACCGCCGTAACCAGCTAACTGCTCATCCTCTGCCTGCCTGTTGCAGATTGGCTGGTGTCTCGTCGCCCCAGCCCTCCGCCACCATCACAAGTCGACGTCTGGGCTGCAGTGCGCCAGTCTCGTCAGAATATCTCAGTGCTCCATGCAGTTGACATCTCTCGCTGGTAGACTAAGCCTTGGCTTTCGTGTACTAAGGGAGGCGGCAGCTCGAAGCCAGTATTCCAGCACTCATATTTTATTTTGCTATCACTGTAACTTAGGGGCCTTGGTACCCAAAAATCCGAAGAAAAATGGAATATTTACGAAAAATTACGAAAAATACTACAACGTTCTGGCAACACTGTGGTCCAAACCATTTAATGATATCTTGAAAAATAACGTAATTAGAGTCAAATTTCCCGCTGCAACTTTCGTGAATCTGGTCCTCGCGGCGTGAGTGCGTCGCGGGGTATTGTATCTTACGTTGTAGAAGTCTTATTTTTCGTAATAGCGTTGAAAATAACATGTTATGCATAAAATGAATATAAACTCACTCATTGGCAACAGTATCGTGAGAAAGAGAGGGTGGTATGTGGCTCAGCCCCTCAGTGACTGTCTCTCTCTCTTGGAGAGTGGATGTATCGCTGACGCGCTCTCACAATATCTCCCAGAACTCATGCTATTTTTGCTATTTGTACTGCAATATAACTTACCAAACGAACAAGAGAAAAGCATTGAAAGCTAGATGCATGTGAGCTCTCCATAGAAGGTACGAGCTGGCCGCAATGCGTAAATCACGCATTGTAACGAGTGACCGCGAGTAGAGTAACTTGTCGCGCGCTACGCAACTCCAACTTTTACAACTAGATCTGCCTGCACAGCCTTTATTTATTATTCAATTTACATGAAACTTGCACATTATATGTAGATTTTACGCCTCTAAAAACGGTAGTAGTTTTTCTTATCTACGTAGATTTATTGATTTTATAAATAATGATACACTTCATTTTGTTGCATACGTTTTTGGGAAACTTTTAAAAATCTGTATTATTGCACTAAATACATCTGGGATAAAGATCATACTACCAAATCTTTATTATATAGTAAGGTCATAGCTGAGTGTCGTAGAAATGATTTTGGTTCACAATTGTGGGCTGTGAAAGCAATTGAACATTGTTGAAAATTTTTTTTTTTTTTTTTTCTTCTTCTCTATTTAGGCTGAGATGCTGAAACTTGGCCTAGGTGCAGCACCTTTCACATGTATCAGGATAATAAATTATGAATACCCTACAACAACTCTCATAATTCCGGTGAGAAACCCCCTTACTTGTCTTAGCGTAACTTTTCATTTGCCAGTGATTATTCATGTTATTTTGTTTGTTGACTTGTCTTGCATATTTTTATGAGATTGCCTTTATTCATGTCTTGTTATTCTAGAGTAATTAAAATTTCATTGTTTATATACTTTGTGTTTTGTGTGTCTTCCCATTACCTTACCACAGACGAAAGGACCAACTTTTCTCTTTTTTTTTTATTATGTGACGAGGCCCTGCCCCTAGCTTTTGAAACAGCCGAACACCAACGCTTTACCGTCACATAACGTAGGGGCCTGTCCTAGGAGCTTCACTCAGGTACTGGTGCCAAGTAGTAAATTTATGGTAAGCGTATTTGGCTTTGGTAACGAAGCTTTTCACTATTTTTCATATTCAATTTTATTTTCATATGGTGCTGTGTGTATTGTGCATTCCGAGAGTAGCATATGGTGAAGGTGAGACAACTTTGGATTACGTGGTGACTGTAGGCCTCAGTCATTCTCTTAATTGGTCATCTCTCCCTCCGTGTTATTACTCGTGTTTACCATCTTTTGTCCCTAGGATATTTCTCATATTTTCGGCAGATCATCATATTGGTACCCTGGTACTGTGGTCTGTCCCCGGGTCAAGTGCACCTAATCTTCTGCAATCTGACAGTTGGAGGATAAAGAGGGCCATAGTTCCTCTCGCACGAACTTTAGTTGCTGAATTGGGACCTCAGCAGCAGTTCCCGTCACTAGTTGACACCTCGCACCCCTACACGTCGGTCAGAGATGATGATATTTACATTGGTAGGGAATTAGCCTTCTTTTTCAGAGCACAAAAGTGCGCTAATTCTGTAAGTATCATATTAATTTCAGTGGGAAAAACTTGCTTATGTCCTATAGAGACTCGGCAAGGTATGCCTACATTCTTGGACTACCAATTTTACTTTTGAGGCAATTAACTGTTTCATTTGTTTTAGAAACTCAGTTTCGCTTGTTTAGTAGGATTTTCTTGCCCTTATCCTCTTACATGAGTACCGGGTACAAGATTTCCTGCGACCTTGATTTATTAATCATTTATCATCTTGAAATAAACATTAATTGTTAAAGATTCCACAGGATAGGTACCAGTTGCCACGTTGTCCTGTTTCTGACATTCACCATATCACAACAGTATATTCGTTGTGCATTTATTTGCTAATTTCACCATGTTTCGTCTCCAAGCTTTCCGTGCAGATCCAGCAGGTGCAATAGGGACCTTAAGTCATGCCAAGAGGACTGAATTACAAACTCTTGCACATGAGTATCAACTACAAGTTCCCTACCAAGCCAACAAAAATGAAATACATAACCTGTTACTGGATCATCTCTTAGAGGAAGGTAAGATAGACTCTGAAACTCACGAAACTTATTTTATTGCAGATAAAAGTGATTTGACAACGATGAAACTCAAACTAGAGCTGGCCAAGATCGAACGCGAGCAGCACAGAGAAGCCCTCGAGCAACAAAGGGAAGCAGCTGCCATACGAAAGGAAGAAAAAGAACGTGAAATCGCCCTCAAGGAACGTGAAGCTGCCATAAGAAAGGAAGAACAAGAACGTGAAATCGCCCTCAAGGAACGTGAGGTTGAAATACTCCGTGAGCGGAAACGAGTACAGCTTGAAACAAAACAACGCCAATTGGAGATGCAACACGAACATGACAAGCAACCCTGACTATGGAATGTCGTCAACGAGAATTCGCGTTGGAAACTTCACACTTCGCTCAACGCCAGCAAGCTACCGCCAATCTTCCCGTCAGTTTCAATATATCACATGCAAGTAAGTTAATGCCACCATTCGTAGAGACAAAAGTTGATGTGTTTTTCACCACCTTTGAAACCCTTGCTAATCAACTTAGTTGGCCTGCCGACCAATGGGCAACCCTTCTCAGAGTACATCTTACAGGTAGAGCTGCAGTTACACTCAGTACTTTGGCGTCTGAGAATGACTACCAGACTCTGAAACAAGCAGTTTTGGACGCCTACCTTCTCTCCACCGAAAGTTATCGAAGGAAATTCCGTGACCACCTGAAGGCAAGTACCACTACCTTTCTCGAATTTGCTAATACCAAAAGGAGATATTTTATGAAATGGCTGAAAGCAGCACATGTCTCTACCTTTGCAGAACTCGTCAACCTCATGCTAGTTGAAGAATTCTTGAGGCGTGTGCCGCCTCCTGTCCGTCTATATTTAGCAGATAAAGAAGAAACCGACTACCTAAAGTGTGCTAAGTCGGCTGACACTTACAGCCTCATCCACCGGCTGACACCAGAACCATCTTCCAGTAAGAAGTCGTGGTACAGTTACGAGAAAGTGAGTACCGATCAAGCTGGCTCGCAATTGTACTGTAAGTATTGTAGACTCTATGGACATACCGTAGATAAATGTGGTAAGTCTCAATACAAAGGAAACACCGAAACGCCAAAACCCAAACAGACTCCTCCTAAGTCCGGTAAGCCTGTGATGAATGTTGGTGTTCATGTTAATGATCTTTCTCTTTTCAGTAAACACCTGTATACTGGAACTGTCTCTGCCAACGGTTCAAATACGGAGGAACGTTTCAAACTGAAGATCTTGAGGGACACAGCGGCTCTTCAATCGATTATTTTGAAGTCGGCTGTGCCCAACATCGCCTACACCGGAAAAACTGTCTTCATCACTGACCTCACTGCTACCACTCCTTATCCTCTCGCCAGAGTCCACCTGGATTGTCCCTTCGTGAGCGGAGAAGTCCAAGTCGCCATCAGGGAAAAGCCTTTTCCCATGCCTGGAGTGCATCTTCTCCTGGGCAACGACTTGGCAGAAGACCTGCAACCGACCAACCTGATCGTCATGGACAAACCCCAGGTGTGTACCTCTGTGATGGATAATCCCATTTTTGAGTATGTTCCAGCAAAGGTTCGAGAGAGTGATGAAGTTTCTCCTCCAGTTTTAGTGACCACTCGTGCACAAGCTGCACGACCACAGCCAGCTGACTCTACTGCTACCGCTGTCCCTCAAGACCCTCAGAAACTACCCCCGAATCTGACCAAGTTGGAGTTCCGTAAGTTACAGAGGGAAGATCTTACCTTGACACCATTATTTTTCCAGGCTGAGACTCAACCTGACAGTATTCCTGGGTTCTTCCTAGAGAACGAGTTGCTCTACCACAGATATAGACCCAGTAAACTGAAGGAGGAGGACGATTGGGCCAACGTCGAACAACTAGTGATTCCTGCCAGCCTGCGGCCCACTATTCTACACCTGGCCCACGGAGCACTCTCCCACTACGGATTTAACAAGACCTACCATGGAATCCGTCAAGACTACTACTGGCCAGGTATGGTAAATAGCGTCAAACAGTACGTCAAACAGTGTCATACATGTCAGATGGCAGGTAAACCGAACATCTCTATTCCCAGAGCACCACTGACTCCCATACAGGTGCCTGCGGAACCTTTCCACAGACTTATTATAGACTGTGTTGGTCCTTTACCTCGGACCAGTTCAGGTAACGCCTATATCTTAACCATCCTGTGTCCTACCACCAGATTCCCCATAGCAGTTCCAGTAAAAAACATTACGGCTGCTACGGTTGTGAAACACTTATTGAAGATCTTCACCCAGTATGGATTTCCAAGGGAGGTTCAGAACGACTGTGGCACCAACTTCACCAGTGATCTCTTCAAGAAGACACTGGAAGAGTTCAACATCAAACAGGTATTGTCCAGCCCCTATCATCCTGCTTCACAGGGTTCTCTTGAGCGTAGTCATCAGACTATTAAAGCACTCCTGAAGAAGTTTTGTAATGAAAGCTCTAAGGATTGGGATAAGCAAATTGACCTTATAATGTGTATTTTTAGAAGTCTTCCCAATGAGTCCCTAGGAGTATCTCCTTATGAGATGCTCTACGGACGTAAGTGCCGTACTCCTCTCAAGGCTTTCAAAGACACTCAACGTGATGCCACCTTCAGTGAGCATCAGAATGTGCCCCAGTTTCTTCAAAACCTACAACACATTCTAGAGAGGGTCCGCAGTTTTGCCCATGATAATCTATTGAAAGCACAGGAGAGGATGAAGAATCATTACGACCAGACCAGCAAAGTAAGGAAATTTAAGCCGGGAGACTTCGTACTTGCTTATTTCCCTATTCCAGGTTCTCCTTTACAAAACAGGTTTTCAGGACCCTACCGCATCAAGGAGTGCAGAAACAACCATAACTACGTTCTAGAGACTCCAGATAGGCGGCGGAAGACCCAGTTGTGCCACGTCAACCTCCTGAAGCTATATAACGGTACTCCTCCCACTGTCATGATTAATTACTCCTCATTTAAAGAGCCATACATCCACAGTGAGACCTTCCCTGCTTCTCCTCCCGAAAGCACTGACAAGGAGTCAGCGCTTTCTAATTCGGAAATCCTAACTGATCTTCCCAAGTATTTTCAGGACAATCATAGTGCACCTCTCGTCAAGATCTTCAAAGAATATCAAGAGTTGTTCCGAGATGATCCCCAAGAGTGTAATGTTACCCAGCACGACATCCAACTGCTCCCTGACACCCGGCCGATTCGTCAACCCTTCTACCGAATCAGCCCTAGCAAGAAGGAAGTCATGCGTGCTGAGGTGCAGTACCTCTTGGATCATGGACTGGCTACACCTTGTGAATCCCCCTGGGCCTCACCCTCTATTTTGGTGCCAAAACCCCAAGGTAAGGTGAGACTGTGCACGGATTTCCGTAAGTTAAATAATGTGACTGTCAAGGATGCATACCCCTTGCCAAGGATAGATGACATTCTTGACGCCATTGGTAATGCCCAGTACTTGTCCCAAGTGGACTTGCTTAAGGGGTATTACCAAGTGTGTATAACGGAGCGAGCCAAAGAAATATCTGCCTTTATCACTCCCTTTGGACTTTTCAGATATGAACGCCTTCCTTTCGAACTATGTAATGCCCCGGCCACCTTTCAGAGAGCTGTCAACTGCGTCATCCAGGGCTTGGATAACACCTATGCCTATTTGGATGATATCGTCGTAGCATCCAACACCTGGAGCGAACATCTGCTCCAACTGCAACGACTGTTCGCCAAGCTCCTGACATCCGGCCTCACCATCAACCTGGGCAAGTCCACCTTCGCCAAAGGTAAAGTGCGTTATCTGGGTCATGTAATTGGGAGTGGCAGCCTAGCTCCGTTAGACACACACACTCAAGCCATCCAGCATTATCCACAGCCTACCACCAGGAAGCAGCTCCTGCGCTTCCTTGGTCTTGCCTCCTACTACCGTAGGTTTGTGAGAAATTTTAGTACAGTCGCCACACCATTAATCATTTTAACCAGTCCCAAGTAACGGTATAATTGGACCATGCAGCAAACCGTTGCTTTCGAACAACTCAAATTCCTCCTCTGTTCTAATACCATTCTCGCCTCGCCAGATATCACCAAGCCTTTCGTCCTTCATGTCGACGCCAGTGGTACCGGCATCGGTGGTGTCCTGATGCAGCAACAGGGCGAGGAGGTTCTACCTGTCAGCTACTACAGCTACAAGTTGAAACCCCACCAGAGGAACTACAGCACTATTGAAAAGGAGCTACTCTCCATCGTCCTGGATCTCCAGCACTTTGCTCCATACCTACAAGGTGCCAGGTCTACCACCATCTTCTCAGACCACAATCCTCTCCGCTACTTACATCAAGCCCAATTCACTAACCAGCGTCTTCTACGATGGGCTTTATATCTGCAAGATTTCAACCTGGAGATCCGCTATATCAAGGGTTCTGACATCATAGCCGACGCCCTCTCCAGAGTCTATGATATATATATATATGTATATATATATATATATATATATATATATATATATATATATATATATATATATGTATATATATACATATATATATGTATATATATATATATATATATATATATATATATATATATATATATATATATATATATATATATATATATATATATATATATATATATATATATATATATGTAACTGAAAACTCACACCCCAGAAGTGACTCGAACCCATACTCCCAGAAGCAACGCAACTGGTATGTACAAGACGCCTTAATCCACTTGACCATCACGACCGGACATAATGAGGTGATAGCCGAGGCTATTTGAACCACCCCACCGCCGGCACTCAGATAGTAATCTTGGGCATAGCATTTTACCAAATCACCTCATTCTTTGGGGCACACGTGAGGAACACAAATATCGCATTTGTGTTCCTCACGTGTGCCCCAAAGAATGAGGTGATTTGGTAAAATGCTATGCCCAAGATTACTATCCGAGTGCCGGCGGTGGGGTGGTTCAAATAGCCTCGGCTATCACCTCATTATGTCCGGTCGTGATGGTCAAGTGGATTAAGGCGTCTTGTACATACCAGTTGCGTTGCTTCTGGGAGTATGGGTTCGAGTCACTTCTGGGGTGTGAGTTTTCAGTTGCATATTGTCCTGGGGACCATTCAGGCTTGTTCGCATATATATATGTATATATATACATATATATATGTATATATATATATATATATATATATGTATATATATATATATATATATATATATATATATATATATATATATATATATATATGTATATATATATATATATATATATATATATATATATATATATATATATATATATATATATATGTATATATATATATATATATATATATATATATATATATATATATATATATATATGTATATATATATATATATATATATATATATATATATATATATATATATATATATATATATATATATATGTATATATATATATATATATATATATATATATATATATATATATATATATACCCAGCCCGATGGAATCATCGCTTCCCTGGACGTTGAATCCCTTTTTACCAACGTCCCAGTTGACACAACCATAGGAATGATACTGGACAGAGTATACAGAGACGAGAGCACCCCCAAATTAGACATACCTGAGCCACACTTGAAAAGTCTTCTCGAAGCATGTACAAAGGAAGCCCCTTTCATCAGTCCACAAGGAGACATGTATTTACAAATAGACGGAGTAGCAATGGGCTCCCCCTTAGGAGTTTTATTTGCTAATTTTTATATGGGAACCATCGAAGATAGGGTCTTCAGTAGCAGACAAAAACCAACTGTATACTGCCGTTATGTAGATGACATATTCGTAATAGTAAAAGTCTCAGATGAACTAATTGACCTAAAAAGACACCTAGAGAGAGAGTCAGTACTCCGATTTACACATGAAAATAGTGAAAATAACAGTCTGCCATTCTTGGATGTACTAATAACAAAAACAGGAACCTCTTTAAGCACCAACGTATATACCAAGCCCACCAACATAGGATTATGCCTGAACGGTAGAAGTGAGTGCTCCCAAAGATACAAAGCCAGTGTTCTCAATGCTTATATTCGTCGAGCGCTTACCCACTGCTCTGAATGGAGCAACGTGAGTAGAGAGTTTGAAAGAGTAACTCAGGTATTGGTGAACAACGGATATAGCAACGCGGAAATAAACGCTGCTATAAGAAGACACTTGGACCGTTGGTATAATTCAGAACCTAGAACAGAAACCACAACACCCCTAATAAAATTATATTACAAATCAACCATGCACAGTGAACATATAAAAGAGGAAAGAATAATGAAAGAAATAATCCGTAAAGGAGTAAAAAGCACTACTCCTAACCAAAACATAAACCTGATAATATTCTACAAAACCAAGAAGACTTCCGAACTCCTTATCAAAAACAGCCCGAAGCCGACGGAGAACCCTCTACAGCAGTCAAGCGTTGTATACATGTACACTTGCCCCTACGAAGGATGTAACCTTCAATGTAAGTACATAGTTATGACGTCGACCAAGCTGACGAGGCGTTTGACATGCCATCTTCAATCTGGTGCCCCTAGGAATCACATGAGACAAGCCCATGACATTACTCTAACAAGAGAAATGTTGAACAAGAATACTCGCATAATAGACAAAACCCAAGATTCAAGAAGATTACAAATTCTTGAGGCAATTCACATAAGAATAGAGCGACCTACCATGAACACCCAAATCACGGAACTATTTACTCTACCCACCATGAGAGTAAGGACAAGACAAGAACATATCGATGCGAACACAGAAGACAATGTCCAACATAACAGGCCAATTACACTGGATTAATCTTTGTGTTTAGATAGGAGATGCCTCGTATGGGCCAATAAGCCTTCTGCAGCCCCTATGTTTATCCCTTATGTATCCCCCCATGTTTTCACCTTCATTGTATTATCACCTGACCTAATGCGGGTATAAAATCAACTAGTATTGTAAGATCTGTTCACTTGAGAATGAACCATGGAGGTTCGAAACGTCGTGCAAATTATACAAATAAGTGTAATACACTCTATAGTAAATCTCTTCTTTTCTTCACCTTAAAAGTACGAAAATGAGTTTTGGAGAACTCCTATTTCAATTAAGCCCTGATGCTAAGAAAATAGTTAGAGGGATAGAAGCCCTAAACCAGAAAATAATAAATACAGAATATGCGGTCATATTCAATGAAACATGTTTGAAAGAAAACCTGCTGCCAGTATACACTAATATAAACCCACATGACCCAGCAGTCCGCAATACAGAGTTTACCTATAGGTATAGGTAAGAGCTCATTCGGCATCAACTAAACAAGAAGAAGGAAGCCCTCCAAACCTTTATAGAGCAGGCGGAGCATCTGTTAAACAAATGGACCCAGTACGACAACCCTATCCAACTCAAGCAAACTATCAACAGTGAACTATTTAACCTGAAACAACAACATAAAACTCTTGTAGAAACAAAGACACTCCGTAAGTTAACATCCCTAAACGGTGGACAGCTAAAAATCCCTCGTCCTAAAGATGGCTACTTTAACCTGACTTCTTATGATCTTACCCAGGACCAACGAGACCTCTTAAATCTTGGTCTAAATTGTCAATTCTTATCTAAACCAAAGATGCATCAAAAACGCCTGGAAATCGAAATGCTTCTGGACGATATCCATAAGCTAGAAGACAACAAAAAAGTCATCACCACTGACACACTTCAAGCTGAACTACTTGCAGAAGCAGGGAAAAAACGAGGAACATATTCATCTACAATCTTAACCCCACGCCTCAAAGAAGCAGCGAAACAACTAAAAAATCTGAAAGACGTAACAATAAGAAAAGCCGACAAAACAGCAGCATATGTATTGATTCCTACCCATGAATACATGAACAAAATTAGCGACATCCTAAGTGACGACTCCAAATTTCAACGAATCACGAGGAACCCCGTAGAAGACCTTAAGCGGAAAGTAAACAAAACAATTACAGCAATCAACGCAAAGAAAGGTAGTGTGCATTTCAATAAACTTCAAGGCGACTATGGCTTAGGATATGCCTACGGCAATGTTAAGACGCATAAACCAGGTAACCCACTACGCCCTATAATCAGCCAAATACCAACCCCAACTTATCACCTGGCAAAGAAACTCAATGAACTCCTAACTCCATACACTCCAAGTAAGTTTAGTCTACAATCATCAGCAGATTTCCTAGAATTGATCAAATCTACCCAGCCCGATGGAATCATCGCTTCCCTGGACGTTGAATCCCTTTTTACCAACGTCCCAGTTGACACAACCATAGGAATGATACTGGACAGTATACAGAGACGAGAGCACCCCCAAATTAGACATACCTGAGCCACACTTGAAAAGTCTTCTCGAAGCATGTACAAAGGAAGCCCCTTTCATCAGTCCACAAGGAGACATGTATTTACAAATAGACGGAGTAGCAATGGGCTCCCCCTTAGGAGTTTTATTTGCTAATTTTTATATGGGAACCATCGAAGATAGGGTCTTCAGTAGCAGACAAAAACCAACTGTATACTGCCGTTATGTAGATGACATATTCGTAATAGTAAAAGACTCAGATGAACTAATTGACCTAAAAAGACACCTAGAGAGAGAGTCAGTACTCCGATTTACACATGAAAATAGTGAAAATAACAGTCTGCCATTCTTGGATGTACTAATAACAAAAACAGGAACCTCTTTAAGCACCAACGTATATACCAAGCCCACCAACATAGGATTATGCCTGAACAGTAGAAGTGAGTGCCCCCAAAGATACAAAGCCAGTGTTCTCAATGCTTATATTCGTCGAGCGCTTACCCACTGCTCTGAATGGAGCAACGTGAGTAGAGAGTTTGAAAGAGTAACTCAGGTATTGGTGAACAACGGACATAGCAACGCGGAAATAAACGCTGCTATAAGAAGACACTTGGACCGTTGGTATAATTCAGAACCTAGAACAGAAACCACAACACCCCCAATAAAATTATATTACAAATCAACCATGCACAGTGAACATATAAAAGAGGAAAGAATAATGAAAGAAATAATCCGTAAAGGAGTAAAAAGCACTACTCCTAACCAAAACATAAACCTGATGATATTCTACAAAACCAAGAAGACTTCCGAACTCCTTATCAAAAACAGCCCGAAGCCGACGGAGAACCCTCTACAGCAGTCAAGCGTTGTATACATGTACACTTGCCCCCACGAAGGATGTAACCTTCAATGTAAGTACATAGGTATGACGTCGACCATGCTGACGAGGCGTTTGACATGCCATCTTCAATCTGGTGCCCCTAGGAATCACATGAGACAAGCCCATGACATTACTCTAACAAGAGAAATGTTGAACAAGAATACTTGCATAATAGACAAAACCCAAGATTCAAGAAGATTACAAATTCTTGAGGCAATTCACATAAGAATAGAGCGACCTACCATGAACACCCAAATCACGGAACTATTTACTCTACCCACCATGAGAGTAAGGACAAGACAAGAACATATCGATGCCAACACAGAAGACAATGTCCAACATAACAGGCCAATTACACTGGATTAATCTTTGTGTTTAGATAGGAGATGCCTCGTATGGGCCAATAAGCCTTCTGCAGCCCCTATGTTTATCCCTTATGTATCCCCCCATGTTTTCACCTTCATTGTATTATCACCTGACCTAATGCGGGTATAAAATCAACTAGTATTGTAAGATCTGTTCACTTGAGAATGAACCATGGAGGTTCGAAACGTCGTGCAAATTATACAAATAAGTGTAATACACTCTATAGTAAATCACTTCTTTTCTTCACCTTAAAAGTACGAAAATGAGTTTTGGAGAACTCCTATTTCAATTAAGCCCTGATGCTAAGAAAATAGTTAGAGGGATAGAAGCCCTAAACCAGAAAATAATAAATACAGAATATGCGGTCATATTCAATGAAACATATATATATATATATATATATATATATATATATATATATATATATATATATATATATATATATATATATATATATATATATATATATATATATATATATATATATATATATATATATATATATATATATATATATATATATATATATATATAACTGAAAACTCACACCCCAGAAGTGAATCGAACCCATACTCCCAGAAGCAACGCAACTGGTATGTACAAGACGCCTTAATCCACTTGACCATCACGACCGGACAAAATGAGGTGATAGCCGAGGCTATTTGAACCACCCCACCGCCGGCACTCGGATAGTTATCTTGGGCATAGCATTTTACCAAATCACCTCATTCTTAGGGGCACACGTGAGGAACACAAATGCGAACAAGCCAGAATGGTCCCCTGGACAATATGCAACTGAAAACTCACACCCCAGAAGTGACTCGAACCCATACTCCCAGAAGCAACGCAACTGGTATGTACAAGACGCCTTAATCCACTTGACCATCACGACCGGACAAAATGAGGTGATAGCCGAGGCTATTTGAACCACCCCACCGCCGGCACTCGGATAGTTATCTTGGGCATAGCATTTTACCAAATCACCTCATTCTTAGGGGCACACGTGAGGAACACAAATGCGAACAAGCCAGAATGGTCCCCTGGACAATATGCAACTGAAAACTCACACCCCAGAAGTGACTCGAACCCATACTCCCAGAAGCAACGCAACTGGTATGTACAAGACGCCTTAATCCACTTGACCATCACGACCGGACAAAATGAGGTGATAGCCGAGGCTATTTGAACCACCCCACCGCCGGCACTCGGATAGTTATCTTGGGCATAGCATTTTACCAAATCACCTCATTCTTAGGGGCACACGTGAGGAACACAAATGCGAACAAGCCAGAATGGTCCCCTGGACAATATGCAACTGAAAACTCACACCCCAGAAGTGACTCGAACCCATACTCCCAGAAGCAACGCAACTGGTATGTACAAGACGCCTTAATCCACTTGACCATCACGACCGGACAAAATGAGGTGATAGCCGAGGCTATTTGAACCACCCCACCCACCTCGGATAACTATCCGAGTGCCGGCGGTGGGGTGGTTCAAATAGCCTCGGCTATCACCTCATTTTGTCCGGTCGTGATGGTCAAGTGGATTAAGGCGTCTTGTACATACCAGTTGCGTTGCTTCTGGGAGTATGGGTTCGAGTCACTTCTGGGGTGTGAGTTTTCAGTTGCATATTGTCCAGGGGACCATTCTGGCTTGTTCGCATTTGTGTTCCTCACGTGTGCCCCTAAGAATGAGGTGATTTGGTAAAATGCTATGCCCAAGATAACTATCCGAGTGCCGGCGGTGGGGTGGTTCAAATAGCCTCGGCTATCACCTCATTTTGTCCGGTCGTGATGGTCAAGTGGATTAAGGCGTCTTGTACATACCAGTTGCGTTGCTTCTGGGAGTATGGGTTCGAGTCACTTCTGGGGTGTGAGTTTTCAGTTGCATATTGTCCAGGGGACCATTCTGGCTTGTTCGCATTTGTGTTCCTCACGTGTGCCCCTAAGAATGAGGTGATTTGGTAAAATGCTATGCCCAAGATAACTATCCGAGTGCCGGCGGTGGGGTGGTTCAAATAGCCTCGGCTATCACCTCATTTTGTCCGGTCGTGATGGTCAAGTGGATTAAGGCGTCGTGTACATACCAGTTGCGTTGCTTCTGGGAGTATGGGTTCGAGTCACTTCTGGGGTGTGAGTTTTCAGTTGCATATTGTCCTGGGGACCATTCAGGCTTGTTCGCATATATATATGTATATATATACATATATATATGTATATATATACATATATATATGTATATATATATATATATATATATATATATATATGTATATATATATATATATATATATATATATATATATATATATATATATATATATATATATATATATATATATGTATATATATATATATATATATATATATATATATATATATATATATATATATATATATATATGTATATATATATATATATATATGTATATATATATATATATATATATATATATATATATATATGTATATATATATATATATATATATATATATATATATATATATATATATATATATATATATATATATATATATATATATATATATACCCAGCCCGATGGAATCATCGCTTCCCTGGACGTTGAATCCCTTTTTACCAACGTCCCAGTTGACACAACCATAGGAATGATACTGGACAGAGTATACAGAGACGAGAGCACCCCCAAATTAGACATACCTGAGCCACACTTGAAAAGTCTTCTCGAAGCATGTACAAAGGAAGCCCCTTTCATCAGTCCACAAGGAGACATGTATTTACAAATAGACGGAGTAGCAATGGGCTCCCCCTTAGGAGTTTTATTTGCTAATTTTTATATGGGAACCATCGAAGATAGGGTCTTCAGTAGCAGACAAAAACCAACTGTATACTGCCGTTATGTAGATGACATATTCGTAATAGTAAAAGTCTCAGATGAACTAATTGACCTAAAAAGACACCTAGAGAGAGAGTCAGTACTCCGATTTACACATGAAAATAGTGAAAATAACAGTCTGCCATTCTTGGATGTACTAATAACAAAAACAGGAACCTCTTTAAGCACCAACGTATATACCAAGCCCACCAACATAGGATTATGCCTGAACGGTAGAAGTGAGTGCCCCCAAAGATACAAAGCCAGTGTTCTCAATGCTTATATTCGTCGAGCGCTTACCCACTGCTCTGAATGGAGCAACGTGAGTAGAGAGTTTGAAAGAGTAACTCAGGTATTGGTGAACAACGGATATAGCAACGCGGAAATAAACGCTGCTATAAGAAGACACTTGGACCGTTGGTATAATTCAGAACCTAGAACAGAAACCACAACACCCCCAATAAAATTATATTACAAATCAACCATGCACAGTGAACATATAAAAGAGGAAAGAATAATGAAAGAAATAATCCGTAAAGGAGTAAAAAGCACTACTCCTAACCAAAACATAAACCTGATGATATTCTACAAAACCAAGAAGACTTCCGAACTCCTTATCAAAAACAGCCCGAAGCCGACGGAGAACCCTCTACAGCAGTCAAGCGTTGTATACATGTACACTTGCCCCCACGAAGGATGTAACCTTCAATGTAAGTACATAGGTATGACGTCGACCATGCTGACGAGGCGTTTGACATGCCATCTTCAATCTGGTGCCCCTAGGAATCACATGAGACAAGCCCATGACATTACTCTAACAAGAGAAATGTTGAACAAGAATACTTGCATAATAGACAAAACCCAAGATTCAAGAAGATTACAAATTCTTGAGGCAATTCACATAAGAATAGAGCGACCTACCATGAACACCCAAATCACGGAACTATTTACTCTACCCACCATGAGAGTAAGGACAAGACAAGAACATATCGATGCCAACACAGAAGACAATGTCCAACATAACAGGCCAATTACACTGGATTAATCTTTGTGTTTAGATAGGAGATGCCTCGTATGGGCCAATAAGCCTTCTGCAGCCCCTATGTTTATCCCTTATGTATCCCCCCATGTTTTCACCTTCATTGTATTATCACCTGACCTAATGCGGGTATAAAATCAACTAGTATTGTAAGATCTGTTCACTTGAGAATGAACCATGGAGGTTCGAAACGTCGTGCAAATTATACAAATAAGTGTAATACACTCTATAGTAAATCACTTCTTTTCTTCACCTTAAAAGTACGAAAATGAGTTTTGGAGAACTCCTATTTCAATTAAGCCCTGATGCTAAGAAAATAGTTAGAGGGATAGAAGCCCTAAACCAGAAAATAATAAATACAGAATATGCGGTCATATTCAATGAAACATATATATATATATATATATATATATATATATATATATATATATATATATATATATATATATATATATATATATATATATATATATATATATATATATATATAACTGAAAACTCACACCCCAGAAGTGACTCGAACCCATACTCCCAGAAGCAACGCAACTGGTATGTACAAGACGCCTTAATCCACTTGACCATCACGACCGGACAAAATGAGGTGATAGCCGAGGCTATTTGAACCACCCCACCGCCGGCACTCGGATAGTTATCTTGGGCATAGCATTTTACCAAATCACCTCATTCTTAGGGGCACACGTGAGGAACACAAATGCGAACAAGCCAGAATGGTCCCCTGGACAATATGCAACTGAAAACTCACACCCCAGAAGTGACTCGAACCCATACTCCCAGAAGCAACGCAACTGGTATGTACAAGACGCCTTAATCCACTTGACCATCACGACCGGACAAAATGAGGTGATAGCCGAGGCTATTTGAACCACCCCACCGCCGGCACTCGGATAGTTATCTTGGGCATAGCATTTTACCAAATCACCTCATTCTTAGGGGCACACGTGAGGAACACAAATGCGAACAAGCCAGAATGGTCCCCTGGACAATATGCAACTGAAAACTCACACCCCAGAAGTGACTCGAACCCATACTCCCAGAAGCAACGCAACTGGTATGTACAAGACGCCTTAATCCACTTGACCATCACGACCGGACAAAATGAGGTGATAGCCGAGGCTATTTGAACCACCCCACCGCCGGCACTCGGATAGTTATCTTGGGCATAGCATTTTACCAAATCACCTCATTCTTAGGGGCACACGTGAGGAACACAAATGCGAACAAGCCAGAATGGTCCCCTGGACAATATGCAACTGAAAACTCACACCCCAGAAGTGACTCGAACCCATACTCCCAGAAGCAACGCAACTGGTATGTACAAGACGCCTTAATCCACTTGACCATCACGACCGGACAAAATGAGGTGATAGCCGAGGCTATTTGAACCACCCCACCCACCTCGGATAACTATCCGAGTGCCGGCGGTGGGGTGGTTCAAATAGCCTCGGCTATCACCTCATTTTGTCCGGTCGTGATGGTCAAGTGGATTAAGGCGTCTTGTACATACCAGTTGCGTTGCTTCTGGGAGTATGGGTTCGAGTCACTTCTGGGGTGTGAGTTTTCAGTTGCATATTGTCCAGGGGACCATTCTGGCTTGTTCGCATTTGTGTTCCTCACGTGTGCCCCTAAGAATGAGGTGATTTGGTAAAATGCTATGCCCAAGATAACTATCCGAGTGCCGGCGGTGGGGTGGTTCAAATAGCCTCGGCTATCACCTCATTTTGTCCGGTCGTGATGGTCAAGTGGATTAAGGCGTCTTGTACATACCAGTTGCGTTGCTTCTGGGAGTATGGGTTCGAGTCACTTCTGGGGTGTGAGTTTTCAGTTGCATATTGTCCAGGGGACCATTCTGGCTTGTTCGCATTTGTGTTCCTCACGTGTGCCCCTAAGAATGAGGTGATTTGGTAAAATGCTATGCCCAAGATAACTATCCGAGTGCCGGCGGTGGGGTGGTTCAAATAGCCTCGGCTATCACCTCATTTTGTCCGGTCGTGATGGTCAAGTGGATTAAGGCGTCGTGTACATACCAGTTGCGTTGCTTCTGGGAGTATGGGTTCGAGTCACTTCTGGGGTGTGAGTTTTCAGTTGCATATTGTCCTGGGGACCATTCAGGCTTGTTCGCATATATATATGTATATATATACATATATATATGTATATATATACATATATATATGTATATATATATATATATATATATATATATGTATATATATATGTATATATATATATATATATATATATATATATATATATATATATATATATGTATATATATATATATATATATATATATATATATATATATATATATATATATATATATATATATATATATGTATATATATATATATATATATATATATATATATATATATATATATATATATATATATATATGTATATATATATATATATATATATATATATATATATATATATATATATATATATATATATATATATATATATATATATATATACCCAGCCCGATGGAATCATCGCTTCCCTGGACGTTGAATCCCTTTTTACCAACGTCCCAGTTGACACAACCATAGGAATGATACTGGACAGAGTATACAGAGACGAGAGCACCCCCAAATTAGACATACCTGAGCCACACTTGAAAAGTCTTCTCGAAGCATGTACAAAGGAAGCCCCTTTCATCAGTCCACAAGGAGACATGTATTTACAAATAGACGGAGTAGCAATGGGCTCCCCCTTAGGAGTTTTATTTGCTAATTTTTATATGGGAACCATCGAAGATAGGGTCTTCAGTAGCAGACAAAAACCAACTGTATACTGCCGTTATGTAGATGACATATTCGTAATAGTAAAAGTCTCAGATGAACTAATTGACCTAAAAAGACACCTAGAGAGAGAGTCAGTACTCCGATTTACACATGAAAATAGTGAAAATAACAGTCTGCCATTCTTGGATGTACTAATAACAAAAACAGGAACCTCTTTAAGCACCAACGTATATACCAAGCCCACCAACATAGGATTATGCCTGAACGGTAGAAGTGAGTGCTCCCAAAGATACAAAGCCAGTGTTCTCAATGCTTATATTCGTCGAGCGCTTACCCACTGCTCTGAATGGAGCAACGTGAGTAGAGAGTTTGAAAGAGTAACTCAGGTATTGGTGAACAACGGATATAGCAACGCGGAAATAAACGCTGCTATAAGAAGACACTTGGACCGTTGGTATAATTCAGAACCTAGAACAGAAACCACAACACCCCTAATAAAATTATATTACAAATCAACCATGCACAGTGAACATATAAAAGAGGAAAGAATAATGAAAGAAATAATCCGTAAAGGAGTAAAAAGCACTACTCCTAACCAAAACATAAACCTGATAATATTCTACAAAACCAAGAAGACTTCCGAACTCCTTATCAAAAACAGCCCGAAGCCGACGGAGAACCCTCTACAGCAGTCAAGCGTTGTATACATGTACACTTGCCCCTACGAAGGATGTAACCTTCAATGTAAGTACATAGTTATGACGTCGACCAAGCTGACGAGGCGTTTGACATGCCATCTTCAATCTGGTGCCCCTAGGAATCACATGAGACAAGCCCATGACATTACTCTAACAAGAGAAATGTTGAACAAGAATACTCGCATAATAGACAAAACCCAAGATTCAAGAAGATTACAAATTCTTGAGGCAATTCACATAAGAATAGAGCGACCTACCATGAACACCCAAATCACGGAACTATTTACTCTACCCACCATGAGAGTAAGGACAAGACAAGAACATATCGATGCGAGCACAGAAGACAATGTCCAACATAACAGGCCAATTACACTGGATTAATCTTTGTGTTTAGATAGGAGATGCCTCGTATGGGCCAATAAGCCTTCTGCAGCCCCTATGTTTATCCCTTATGTATCCCCCCATGTTTTCACCTTCATTGTATTATCACCTGACCTAATGCGGGTATAAAATCAACTAGTATTGTAAGATCTGTTCACTTGAGAATGAACCATGGAGGTTCGAAACGTCGTGCAAATTATACAAATAAGTGTAATACACTCTATAGTAAATCTCTTCTTTTCTTCACCTTAAAAGTACGAAAATGAGTTTTGGAGAACTCCTATTTCAATTAAGCCCTGATGCTAAGAAAATAGTTAGAGGGATAGAAGCCCTAAACCAGAAAATAATAAATACAGAATATGCGGTCATATTCAATGAAACATGTTTGAAAGAAAACCTGCTGCCAGTATACACTAATATAAACCCACATGACCCAGCAGTCCGCAATACAGAGTTTACCTATAGGTATAGGTAAGAGCTCATTCGGCATCAACTAAACAAGAAGAAGGAAGCCCTCCAAACCTTTATAGAGCAGGCGGAGCATCTGTTAAACAAATGGACCCAGTACGACAACCCTATCCAACTCAAGCAAACTATCAACAGTGAACTATTTAACCTGAAACAACAACATAAAACTCTTGTAGAAACAAAGACACTCCGTAAGTTAACATCCCTAAACGGTGGACAGCTAAAAATCCCTCGTCCTAAAGATGGCTACTTTAACCTGACTTCTTATGATCTTACCCAGGACCAACGAGACCTCTTAAATCTTGGTCTAAATTGTCAATTCTTATCTAAACCAAAGATGCATCAAAAACGCCTGGAAATCGAAATGCTTCTGGACGATATCCATAAGCTAGAAGACAACAAAAAAGTCATCACCACTGACACACTTCAAGCTGAACTACTTGCAGAAGCAGGGAAAAAACGAGGAACATATTCATCTACAATCTTAACCCCACGCCTCAAAGAAGCAGCGAAACAACTAAAAAATCTGAAAGACGTAACAATAAGAAAAGCCGACAAAACAGCAGCATATGTATTGATTCCTACCCATGAATACATGAACAAAATTAGCGACATCCTAAGTGACGACTCCAAATTTCAACGAATCACGAGGAACCCCGTAGAAGACCTTAAGCGGAAAGTAAACAAAACAATTACAGCAATCAACGCAAAGAAAGGTAGTGTGCATTTCAATAAACTTCAAGGCGACTATGGCTTAGGATATGCCTACGGCAATGTTAAGACGCATAAACCAGGTAACCCACTACGCCCTA
>NC_091166.1:26875623-26920623 GCF_040958095.1 Procambarus clarkii | reverse complement strand
TAATGTTGAGTTTGATGTGCAGGGCTTCAGTAGCTTCACATTCCAGTAAGTAGTGCAATAGTGGCGCCTCTGCTTCAGTTTCACAGATGTGACACTCTTAACTATTGGGTTCATTACCTCCCAGCAGCACTTGTAACCAAGTCCGAGTCTGTGTATGGCTACTGCAATGTCTCTGGATATCTTTTTGCCAGGCTTGAAAGAGGAGTAACCAGTGGCTTGTTCGTACCATATGGCAGTGGATCTTCCTTCCGCTACTTTGGCTCTGTGGCAACTTTTGATAGTTGAGAATATTTTCTTCTTGATTTGGTCCTTTATCTGTGAGAAACTTGGAGGTATTTGAACCTGTACAACAGATAGAGCAGTGGCAGTTTTTGCTAGTGAGTCTGCCTTTTCATTACCATCTGTACCAATGTGACTTGGTATCCAATTTAGGGTGATTGACAGCCCTCGATTATGGGCATCTTTTCCTATATGTTGAATTTCTGTGAGGAGTTGTATATTATCTCTGTGCTGACTGGATAACAATGCCTGGAGCAAAGATTTAGAGTCTGTATGAATGATGACATCATGTAAATTATTCTCAATTGTATAGTTTATTGCCTCCTTCAGGGCACATAATTCTGTTTGCAATGTTGAGCACCTACTATTCATGCTCCAGTAAGCTTCATGGTTGGTAGTGTAAACTGCTGTCCCAGCAGAACCTTTTTCTTGATCAACTGATCCGTCTGTGAAGATGTGAGTCGTTGTGAGTCTAGAGATAGTTTCCATTTGTTGCTTTATTACTTCCTTGAGCCTCTGCGGGTCACATGCTGATTTTTTAACTGGTAATCTTTCAATGATTATCTTTAGATTCGATTCTTCCCATGGAGGAGGCTGTCAAAAGTGTTGATATGGTCTATCTTCCCCTTTGTTTTTAATGGTCCATTTCAGGTCTATTTTCTCTAAAATCTTGACCCCATTATCCATCCATGAGCTTGTTCTATACTGTAGGTTTTTCTGAAAGGATTTCTGTATGCTGTCTTTGATTAACAGCCTGGCGATTGTTCCAGTAAGTTTTCCTATTATGGTGGCTATCCTTTGTTTCATCCTGTTTTCTAATGCTGGTAAATTTGTTTCCATTCTAAGGTTCTCTCTACGCGTCCATATTGGTGCTCCCAGCATTGTTCTCAGAGCATCATTTTGAGACACTTCCAGTTTCTCCCATTGGTTATCACTGAGGGATGTAAAAGCAGGAGCAGCATAGTCGATGAGTGACCTAACTGCTTGAACGTAGTACATTTGGGTACTGGTAGAGATGCACCCTCTCTAAGACTGGTCAGAGAGCGCAAAGCTGAGTTTCTGGTTTTACAGCGTTGCCGAAGGTATTCAATTTCTTGAGTGAATTTCAACTGGTTGTCTATTATGACTCGTAGGTATTGAAAAGAGGTAACCCACTCAATTTCTTGTCCTTGTATTGCCTGTCTGATGTCTTGAGTTCTCTTTTTAACGGCCATAGCTTTTGTTTTATTGCTGTTTATTTTCACTGCTACGCGTTCCGCTTCCTTGCTGATAATATCTAAGCATTTTTGTGCATGGTTCCTTGCACCTTTGCCATTGATGATGACCACAAAATCGTCTGCATAGTTAAGAAGTTTGGCTTTTGGTAGCTTGAGCTTCATGAATTGTTCCATGAGACAGTTGAAGAGGAAGGGGCTTAGTATTCCTCCCTGCGGAGTTCCATTTTCCAGCCTCTTTGAGGTCGATGTTTTTCCTTGAAATTTGACTTTAGCTTCTCGGTTAAGCAGGCTTCCTTTGGCAAAAGCAAGAGCGTGTCCTTTGATTTCCTTAGCCACAAGGCTGCACAGTGTAGCTGGAGTACTGGCTAACTCGAAGGCTTTTTCAAGGTCTAGAGAAACAAGGATTCCAGGTTTGTCATTGATTTGATCCAGGAGGGAGGTAAGGCATTCTGTGGTTCCAACACCTTTTTCTGTAAGCAAACATATTTTTCTGTAGTGGATTAACTTTCCATTCAATTCGATTAAGGGCCATTCTTTCTGCAGTTTTGGCCAGACCGCTTGTTAATGAGATGGGTCTTGGATTTCCTGGGTCTTTAGGTTTTGGAATGGGAACTATAATTGCACTGTTCCAAGAGAGTGGTCGGGTTCTTGTCCCCCATACTCTGTTGATGAGATTCAAGAAGGCTTCTTCACCCATTTCTCCTAGCTTGGCTAGCATGTTGTAAGTGATTTTGTCCTCGCCTGGAGCTGTTTTTTTAGTTTTCTTTGTAGCACTTCTGAGTTCTTTCAGATTGAAAGGTTGGTCTAGTTCATCAGGTAAGGCTAAAGCATCATCTATTTTTTTCCATCTTGCTGCTTGAAGTCTTTGTTGGTGAGTCAGAGTTGCTTGAGGAAGTTGAGTGGAACTGGCTCTTGAAGCAAATAGTCTTTCTGCTTCTTGCTCTGGATGAACATGGTGTGGCGGAGCACTAGGCGATTTTCCTTCGGCCTTGTTAATCTTCCTCCAGATGTCGCCCAAGGACGTATGCTGATTTAGCTTGGCTCACCACTCGAGCCATTTTTCTTCTCGGATTTTTGCTGTTTCTTCGTGCACATGATCTCGGACAGCTCTAAGAAGTCCTAGATTAGCTTCGGTTCTATCTCTTCTGAAATTCTTTCGTGCACGATTTAGTCTGTTATGTAGCTCTTTGATCCTATCACAATAATACCAATGGTCCTTGTGTTGTTGAGTAATTGTTTTCCTCTTGGGGATGGCGTGATTTGCTGCTCTATGTATTGCATTTATTTAATCTTTTTTCCATTTCTTCGGTGTTGTCAGGAGGAGTGAAGGTTTTGGTGCCAAGTTTCGAGAGCTTCCTGAAACTTCGTCCAATCTGCCTTGATAAAGTCCCATCCGGGCTCGGGAGCTGGAAGTCTAGGAGGTAGTGCTATATTAATAACTGTTTTTGTAGCAAAGTGGTCACTGGTCAGAATATGATCCACTGACCAATGACACAACTCATAAATACTGGTGGAAACAAACGTGAGATCCAGCTTTCCGCACCACCAGTGTGGGTTGGTTCCGTCGAGTTAAGCAGACTGATTTCTGGCACTTCATCCAAAAGATGTTCAATATGTCTTCCGTTGGCGTCGGTTCTTGGTGAATCAAGAAGTAATTCACTATGAGCGTTGAAGTCACCAGAGATGATGATAGGTGTAGTGACTGCTATTTCAAAGATTGTTGAGAGATCCGTGGCATGTTCTCTCTGGCTCTTGTATACATTGAAGATGGACAGCGTTGAGTTCCTCATAGTGAGCTTAACTCCCATAATTTCGACGTTCTCGCCACAGTTGGGCAGGTCTGTGATTGCCGTGGCATTGATATGATTTCTTACTAGAATTGAAATGCCTCTGGTGCCACCTCTGGGCAGTGGAATCCTTGATATCCTGGGATATTGATAAATCTGCCAGTCCTGGTGAGTGTTTCTTGGAGTAGAACAATATCAATGCTATCCTTGAGAAGCACTGCTCTGAGTGTTTGTGCTTTGCTTTTGAATCCTTGAATATTCCATTGTATAATTTTGAGATTGTCCATTTTTCCGTTTATAGTGGAATCATTGAGTCCATGGTTTTTATAGTACTGGTTTTCCCGACCGTTTGTGTCTTCTTGGTTGGAGTGGAGACTTTCTTCTTGGCGGGTGAGGAGACTCCTGGTTGGGCCGAAGCGCCCATGCTACACCCAGCCACTGGGGCACCCGATGATGCAGGGATCATCATTCCTGCCTGGGGGGTCCCGGAGGCAATGGCAGGCATGTTCGCCCTGCCGCCCCGATCCATTCTGTTGCTGTCTCCCATTGGAGCAGCGCCCCCCTGCCCCCTCCAGTTGTTGGAGGCCCCGTCCTTGCCCAGACCAGAAGGACCCGGCGCGCCAAACTGTTGCTGATCTTCATTTATTCGGACTTGCCGAGGGGTGTACCACTGGCTTTTTACCGAGGGTCTGGTCGATTGGGGTCTCGAAGTAGTTACTTTGGGTTGCTGGGTTGATCCGAAAGCTAGTATTCTTTTTACCCTTTCTGGACATCGTTTGTTCCAGGCGTGATGTGTATCCCCGCAGTTCGGGCATTTTGCTTTCGTTTGTCTGCCTTCTTTGTGCAGATTCTTGCATATGTCGGTATTATGGAGCTCGCTACATACACCACATCGTTCCGGGCCTCTGCAACCATCTTTGTGGTGGCCGAAGCGCTGACATCTGTAACAGCGCATGGGTTCTGGGTTGTACAGTCTCAGCCTGAATTGACCATAGATGCCAACACTCAGAGTGTTGATGCGAGGTCCTTTTATTGTTACAAGAACCTGTCTTGTTTCGATATTGTTGTGCTTGCATCTTTCCGCCGTTGTGACATTTGGGCATTCTAGGAGTCTGTTTGCATGAACTTCGACCGGGAAATTTTGAACTATCATTTTGGTGATTTTTTCTTCTGGTTTCAGTTCCACTAGGTGTTCTGTGTTCCTGAGGTTTGTGATTATCCGGATTAGCTGTGGATATGTTATATCTACCTCTAATGTCGGGCTTGGCTCTAAGATCTGATCCTGGATTATTCTTTTCCAGTGCGGCAATGTAAGCATAAGTGGGACCATCCACTGGTTTTTTGGTCTTGAATATGGTCATTGCTGCTCTTGTGTTCTGGTTGGCTTCTAGTTTGGTTTCTTTGGATGTTTCTTCGGTTCTTCTTCGTTTGTTAGCCTTTCCGTTGCCTACAAGTTGCCACGGTGCTTCGTTTAGGGTTGGGTCGTCTTCAGCAATTTTCCTTGCTCTTGCTACTATATCACTGTGTCCTTCTGACGTTAATAATTCAAGAAGAATGGTTAGGAAAGTCATATCCTTGGGAGACATGGCTACACTGTACTAAAAGAGTAACTGAGGGAGTGACTGTAACTGTGTACTGCTACACTCAGCGACTGAAGTGTGAAAAAAAAAAAAAACAATCTAATATCTGCAAGTTAATATATAGGGACCCCACCTCCACAATGTTACGCGGCAATTGGTTCCACAAATCAACAACCCTGTTATTGAACTAGTATTTACCCAAGTCTTTCCTAAATCTAAACTTATCCAATTTATATCCATTGTTTCGTGTTCTGTCCTGTGTTGATACTTTTAATACCCTATTAATATCCCCCCGGTTATGTCCATTCATCCACTTGTAAACCTCTATCATGTCACCCCTAACTCTTCGCCTTTCCAGTGAATGCAACTTAAGCTTTGTTAATCTTTCTTCATATGAAAGATTTCTAATTTGGGGAATTAACTTAGTCATCCTACGCTGGACACGTTCAAGTGAATTTATATCCATTCTATAATATGGCGACCAAAACTGAACTGCATAATCTAAATGGGGCCTAACTAGAGCAAGATATAGCTTGAGAACCACACCAGGTGTCTTGTTACTAACGCTGCGATTAATAAATCCAAGTGTCCGATTTGCCTTATTACGAACATTTATGCATTGATCCTTTTGTTTTAAATTCTTACTAATCATAACTCCCAGATCCCTTTCGCAATCCGACTTCGCAATCACAACACCATCTAGCTTGTATCTTGTAACTCTATCATCATTACCTAACCTCAGAACTTTACATTTATCAGCATTAAACTGCATCTGCCAATCCTTTGACCATTTCAAAACCCTATCTAGATCAACTTGAAGTGATAGTGAGTCCTCCTCCGAATTAATTTCCCTACCGATTTTCGTATCATCGGCAAATTTGCAAATGTTGCTACTCAAACCTGAATCTAAATCATTTATATATATTATAAACAACAGAGGTCCCCGGACAGAGCCTTGAGGCACTCCACTTACAACATTTTCCCACTCTGACTTGATACCATTTATACTAACTCTCTGTTTCCTTTGGTATAGCCATGCCCTAATCCAGCTTAATATAGCACCCCCAATACCATGAGACTCTATTTTTTTAATCAGTCTTTCATGTGGCACTGTATCAAAAGCTTTGCTAAAGTCAAGGTATACAACATCGCAATCCTTACCACTATCAACTGCCTCAACAATGCTAGAATAAAAAGATAACAAATTTGTTAAACATGAACGGCCATTTATAAAACCATGTTGCGACTCAATTATTAATTTATGTTTTTCAAGATGAAGACGAATTTTATTTGCTATTATAGATTCGAGTAACTTTCCCACAATAGACGTTAGGCTAATTGGTCGATAGTTAGACGCAAGTGATCTATCTCCTTTCTTAAAAACTGGTATCACATTAGCAACTTTCCAAAACTCTGGCACTCTGCCTGACTCTATTGATTTATTAAATATGGTTGACAGTGGGTCACAAAGCTCCTCTTTGCATTCTTTAAGCACCCTAGCAAACACTTCATCCGGCCCTGGGGATTTGTTTGGTTTGAGTTTTACTATTTGTTTAAGAACATCCTCCCTGGTAACTGCTAAACTCGTCAACCTGTCCTCGTCCCCACCCACATAGACTTGTTCGGCTGAAGGCATATTGTTAAGTTCCTCTTTAGTAAATACAGATACAAAATATTTATTAAAAATACTACTCATCTCTTCATCACTATCTGTTATTTGACCTGTCTCAGTTTTTAATGGACCTATCCTTTCCCTAGTCTTAGTACGATATAACTGAAAAAACCCTTTAGGATTTGTCTTTGCTTGCCCTGCTATGCGAACTTCATAGTTCCTTTTTGCTTTCCTTATCTCTTTTTTAACATTTCTAACCAGTTGTACGAATTCTTGTTCTAAAGTGACCTCCCCATTTTTAATCCTTTTGTACCAAGCTCTCTTTTTACCTATAAGGTTCTTCAAATTCTTTGTTATCCACTTTGGGTCATTAGTATACGATCTATTAAATTTGTATGGTATACTACGTTCCTGTGCTTTGTTTAGAATATTCTTAAATAAGTTATATATTGAATCCACATCGAAATCCCCATTTAAGTCACCTAACGCTGGGTTCATGTCTCGCTCCAAGACCGGCCCACACCCCATACCCAAGCCTTTCCAATCAATTTGACCCAAAAAATTTCTTAGGCTATTAAAATCAGCTTTTCGAAAATCTGGCACTTTAACAGAATTTTCTCCTACTGGTCTATTCCATTCTATGCTAAATCTGATTTCTTTGTGATCACTGCTCCCTAGCTCACTCCCTATTTCGATGTCATTAATTTGCGTTTCCCTGTTAGTTAACACTAAATCTAAAATATTATTTTCCCGTGTTGGTTCCTTAATGTGTTGCGTAAGAAAGCAATCGTCAATTAATTCTAGAAAATCTTCTGCTTCACTATTCCCTGTTTTGTTCAACCAGTTTATTCCGCTAAAATTAAAGTCACCCATGACATAAATACTGTTAGATCTAGATGCTCTAGATATTTCATCCCATAGATGCTTTGCTTCCATTCTGTCTAAATTTGGTGGCCTATATATTACTCCTATTATAATATTATTAGCTTTTTCGTTTAATTCAATCCAAATAGTTTCTGTGTGTGGCTCTGTTTTGATTCCCTCTTTGAGACTACATTTCAAATTGTCCCTAACATATATGGCTACTCCACCTCCTCGTCTAATATATCTATCTGTGTGAAATAGTTTAAATCCATATATTTGATATTCAGCTAATAGTTCTCTATTTTCTACATTCATCCACGTTTCGGTAAGTGCAATAATATCTATTTTTTCTGTGCAGACAAGAGCATTTAATTCGTTAATTTTATTTCTTAGACTTCTACTGTTAGTGTAATATACCCTAAGTGAATTGTTATTTTGCGGACCTTCTCTTTCCCTGATCGTTTTGCCAATTCCTTTCTCCCACAAACACATACTTTTATTACCTCCTTCCTCCAAATCAATTCCCATACCTCTATCTACTAACAGTTTAAACCCAAACAAACACCTCTAACCACTTCTTCTAGCGAGTTCGCAACAGCAACAACCCCAGCTCTCGATAGATGCACCCCATCACGAGCATACATTTCATTTCTTCCATAGAAGTGTTCCCAGTTGTCTATGAAAGATATTGCATTTGATTTGCAATATCTTTCCAGCCGGCAATTGACACCAAGTGCCCTCGATATCCATTCATTTCCCACTCCCTTTCTTGGAAGAATGCCACATATGATCGGGATTCCTCCCTTGCTCCTAACTAACTCTATGGCTGTTTTATACCTCCCTCGCTTGAAACAATCGTGGGATCCCACCTCCACCACGTTACCCGGTAATTGGTTCCACACATCAACAACCCTGTTACCGAACCAGTATTTACCCAAGTCTTTCCTAAATCTAATCTTATCTAATTTATACCCATTGTATCGTGTTCTGTCTTGTGTTGATACTTTTAATACCCTATTAATATCCCCTTTGTTATGTCCATTCATCCACTTGTAAACCTCTATCATGTCACCCCTAACTCTTCGCCTTTCCAGTGAATGCAACTTAAGCTTTGTTAATCTTTCTTCATATGAAAGATTTCTAATTTAGGGAATTAACTTAGTCATCCTACGCTGGACACGTTCAAGTGAATTTATATCCATTCTATAATATAGCGACCAAAACTGAACTGCATAATCTAAATGGGGCCTAACCAGAGCAAGATATAGCTTGAGAACCACACCAGGTGTCTTGTTACTAACGCTGCGATTAATAAATCCGAGTGTCCGATTTGCCTTATTACGAACATTCATGCATTGATCCTTTTGTTTTAAATTCTTACTAATCATAACTCCCAGATCCCTTTCGCAATCCGACTTCGCAATCTCAACACCATCTAGCTCGTATCTTGTAACTCTATCATCATTACCTAGCCTCAGAACTTTACATTTATCAGCATTAAACTGCATCTGCCAATCCTTTGACCATTTCAAAACCCTATCTAGATCAACTTGAAGTGATAGTGAGTCCTCAGAATTAATTTCCCTACCGATTTTCGTATCATCGGCAAATTTGCAAATGTTGCTACTCAAACCTGAATCTAAATCATTAATATATATTACAAACAACAGAGGTCCCAGGACAGAGCCCTGAGGTACTCCACTAACAACATTATCCCACTCTGACTTGACTCCATTTATACTAACTGTCTGTTTCCTTTGGAACAGCCATGCCTAATCCAACTTAATATAGCACCCCCAATACCATGAGCCTCTATCTTTTTAATCAGTCTTTCATGTGGCACTGTATCAAAAGCTTTGCTAAAGTCAAGGTACACAACATCACAATCCTTACCACTATCAACCGCCTCAATTATGCTAGAATCAAAAGATAACAAATTTGTTAAACATGAACGGCCATTTATAAAACCATGTTTCGACTCAATTATTAATTTATGTTTTTCAAGATGAAGACGAATTTTAATCGCAATTATAGATTCGAGTAACTTTCCCACAATAGACGTTAGGCTAATTGGTCGATAGTTAGACGCAAGTGATCTGTCTCCCCTCTTAAAAACTGGTATCACATTAGCAACTTTCCAAAACTCTGGCACTTTGCCTGACTCTATTGATTTATTAAATATGGTTGACAGTGGGTCACAAAGTTCCTCTTTGCATTCTTTAAGCACCCTGGTAAACACTTCATCCGGCCCTGGGGATTTGTTTGGTTTGAGTTTTACTATTTGTTTAAGAACATCCTCCCTGGTAACTGCTAAACTCGTCAACCTATCCTCGTCCCCACCCACATAGACTTGTTCGGCTGAAGGCATATTGTTAAGATCCTCTTTAGTAAATACAGATACAAAATATTTATTAAAAATACTACTCATCTCTTCATCACTATCTGTTATTTGACCTGTCTCAGTTTTTAATAGACCTATCCTTTCCCTAGTCTTAGTTCGATATAACTGAAAAAAAAACTTTAGGATTTGTCTTTGCTTGCCCTGCTATGCGAACTTCATAGTTTCTTTTTGCTTTCCTTATCTCTTTTTTAACATTTCTAACCAGTTGTACGAATTCCTGTTCTAAAGTGACCTCCCAATTTTTAATCGTTTTGTACCAAGCTCTCTTTTTACCTATAAGGTTTCTCAAATTCTTTGTTATCCACTTTTGGTCATTAGCATTCGATCTATTCAACTTGTAAGGTGTACTACGTTACTGTGCTTTGTTTACAATATTCTTAAATAAGTTATATATTGAATCCACATCGAAATCCCCATTTACGTCACCTATCGCTGGGTTCATGTCTCGCTCCTAGACCGGCCCACACCCCATACCCAAGACTTTCCTAAAAAATTTCTTAGGCTATTAAAATCAGCTTTTCGAAAATCTGGCACTTTAACAGAATTTTCTCCTACAAGTCTATTCCATTCTATGCTAAATCTGATTTCTTTGTGATCACTGTTCCCTAGCTCACTCCCTATTTCGAGGTCATTGATTTGTGTTTCCCCTGTTAGTTAGCACTAAATCTAAAATATTATTTTCCCGCGTTGGTTCCTTAATGTGTTGCGTAAGAAAGCAATCGTCAATTAATTTTAGAAAGTCTTCTGCTTCACTATTCCCTGTTTTGTTCAACTAGTTTATTCCACTAAAATTAAAGTCACCCATAACATAAATACTGTTAGATCTAGATGCCCTAGATATTTCATCCCATAGATGCTTTGCTTCCATTCTGTCTAAATTTGGTGGCCTATATATAACTCCTATTATAATATTATTTGCTTTTTCGTTTAATTCTATCCAAATAGTTTCTGTGTGTGGCTCAGTTTCGATTCCCTCTTTGAGACTACATTTTAAATTGTCCCTATCATATATGGCTACTCCACCTCCTCGTCTAATATATCTATCTGTGTGAAATAGTTTAAAATCCATTTATTTGATATTCAGCTAATAGTTCTCTATTTTCTACATTCATCCACGTTTCGATAAGTGCAATAATATCTATTTTTTTCTGTGCACACAGGAGCATTTAATTCGTTAATTTTATTTCTTAGACTTCTACTGTTAGTGTAATATATCCTAAGTGAATTGTTATTTTGAGGCCCTTTTCTTTCCCTGATCATTTTGCCAATTCTTTTCTCCCACGAACACATACTTTTTACCTCCTTCCTTCAAATCAATTCCCATACCTCTATCTACTAACAGTTTAAACCCAAACAAACACCTCTATCCATTTCTTCCAACGAGTTCGCAACAGCAACAACCCTAGCTCTCGATAGGTGCACCCCATCACGAGCATACATTTCTTTTCTTCCATAGAAGCGTTCCCAGTTGTCTATGAAAGATATTGCATTTGATTTGCAATATCTTTCCAGCCGGCAATTGACACCAAGTGCCCTCGACATCCATTCATTTCCCACTCCCTTTCTTGGAAGAACGCCACATATGATCGGGATTCCTCCCTTGCTCCTAACTAATTCAATGGCTTTCCTAAATCTCTGTATTAGTTCGTCACTCCTAACTCGCCCAACATCATTACCCCCTGCACTAATACAAATAATGGGTTTGTTCCCATTTCCCGTTTAACAAAGCTTAACAACTTAAGCTTTGTTAATCTTTCTTCATATGAAAGATTTCTAATTTTGGAAATTAACTTAGTCATCCTACGATGGACACGTTCAAGTCCAGATTTTAAAGTCTAAAATTTTAGATTTTAGATTTCGTGTTAACTAACAGGGAAACAAATTAATGACATCGAAATAGGGAGTGAGCTAGGGAACAGTGATTATAAAGAAATCAGATTTAGCATAGAATGGAATAGACCTGTAGGAGAAAATTCTGTTAAAGTGCCAGATATTCGAAAAGCTGATTTTAATAGCCTAAGAATTTTTTGGGTGAAATTGATTGGAAAGTCTTGGGTATGGGGTGTGGGCCGGTCTTGGAGCGAGACATGAACCCAGCGATAGGTGACTTAAATTGGGATTTCGATATGGATTCAATATATAACTTATTTAAGAATATTCTAAACATAAGAACATAAGAACATAAGAACAAAGGTAACTGCAGAAGGCCTATTGGCCCATACGAGGCAGCTCCTATTCTATAACCACCCAATCCCACTCATATACTTGTCCAACCCGCGCTTGAAACAATCGAGGGACCCCACCTCCACCACGTTACGCGGCAATTGGTTCCACAAATCTACAACCCTGTTACTGAACCAGTATTTACCCAAGTCTTTCCTAAATCTAAACTTATCCAATTTATACCCATTGTTTCGTGTTCTTTCCTGTGTTGATACTTTTAATACCCTATTAATATCCCCCTTGTTATGTCCATTCACCCACTTGTAAAACTCTATCATGTCGCCCCTAACTCTTCGCCTTTCCAGTGAATGCAACTTAAGCTTTGTTAATCTTTCTTCATATGAAAGATTTCTAATTTGGGGAATTAACTTAGTCATCCTACGCTGGACACGTTCAAGTGAATTTATATCCATTCTATAATATGGCGACCAAAACTGAACTGCATAATCTAAATGGGGCCTAACTAGAGCAAGATATAGCTTGAGAACCACACCAGGTGTCTTGTTACTAACGCTGCGATTAATAAATCCAAGTGTCCGATTTGCCTTATTACGAACATTTATGCATTGATCCTTTTGTTTTAAATTCTTACTAATCATAACTCCCAGATCCCTTTCGCAATCCGACTTCGCAATCTCAACACCATCTAGCTCGTATCTTGTAACTCTATCATCATTACCTAACCTCAGAACTTTACATTTATCAGCATTAAACTGCATCTGCCAATCCTTTGACCATTTCAAAACCCTATCTAGATCAACTTGAAGTGATAGTGAGTCCTCCTCCGAATTAATTTCCCTACCGATTTTCGTATCATCGGCAAATTTGCAAATGTTGCTACTCAAACCTGAATCTAAATCATTTATATATATTATAAACAACAGAGGTCCCAGGACAGAGCCTTGAGGCACTCCACTTACAACATTTTCCCACTCTGACTTGATTCCATTTATACTAACTCTCTGTTTCCTTTGGTATAGCCATGCCCTAATCCAGCTTAATAAAGCACCCCCAATACCATGAGACTCCATCTTTTAAATCAGTCTTTCATGTGGCACTGTATCAAAAGCTTTGCTAAAGTCAAGGTACACAACATCGCAATCCTTACCACTATCAACTGCCTCAACAATGCTAGAATAAAAAGATAACAAATTTGTTAAACATGAACGGCCATTTATAAAACCATGTTGCGACTCAATTATTAATTTATGTTTTTCAAGATGAAGACGAATTTTATTTGCTATTATAGATTCGAGTAACTTTCCCACAATAGACGTTAGGCTAATTGGTCGATAGTTAGACGCAAGTGATCTATCTCCTTTCTTAAAAACTGGTATCACATTAGCAACTTTCCAAAACTCTGGCACTCTGCCTGACTCTATTGATTTATTAAATATGGTTGACAGTGGGTCACAAAGCTCCTCTTTGCATTCTTTAAGCACCCTAGCAAACACTTCATCCGGCCCTGGGGATTTGTTTGGTTTGAGTTTTACTATTTGTTTAAGAACATCCTCCCTGGTAACTGCTAAACTCGTCAACCTGTCCTCGTCCCCACCCACATAGACTTGTTCGGCTGAAGGCATATTGTTAAGTTCCTCTTTAGTAAATACAGATACAAAATATTTATTAAAAATACTACTCATCTCTTCATCACTATCTGTTATTTGACCTGTCTCAGTTTTTAATGGACCTATCCTTTCCCTAGTCTTAGTACGATATAACTGAAAAAACCCTTTAGGATTTGTCTTTGCTTGCCCTGCTATGCGGACTTCATAGTTTCTTTTTGCTTTCCTTATCTCTTTTTTAACATTTCTAACCAGTTGTACGAATTCCTGTTCTAAAGTGACCTCCCCATTTTTAATCCTTTTGTACCAAGCTCTCTTTTTACCTATAAGGTTCTTCAAATTCTTTGTTATCCACTTTGGGTCATTAGTATACGATCTATTCAATTTGTATGGTATACTACGTTCCTGTGCTTTGTTTAGAATATTCTTAAATAAGTTATATATTGAATCCACATCGAAATCCCCATTTAAGTCACCTATCGCTGGGTTCATGTCTCGCTCCAAGACCGGCCCACACCCCATACCCAAGCCTTTCCAATCAATTTGACCCAAAAAATTTCTTAGGCTATTAAAATCAGCTTTTCGAAAATCTGGCACTTTAACAGAATTTTCTCCTACTGGTCTATTCCATTCTATGCTAAATCTGATTTCTTTGTGATCACTGCTCCCTAGCTCACTCCCTATTTCGATGTCATTAATTTGCGTTTCCCTGTTAGTTAACACTAAATCTAAAATATTATTTTCCTGTGTTGGTTCCTTAATGTGTTGCGTAAGAAAGCAATCGTCAATTAATTCTAGAAAATCTTCTGCTTCACTATTCCCTGTTTTGTTCAACCAGTTTATTCCTCTAAAATTAAAGTCACCCATGACATAAATACTGTTAGATCTAGATGCTCTAGATATTTCATCCCATAGATGCTTTGCTTCCATTCTGTTATCAGATAACATTCTGTTATCATTCAGATAACAAATTTGTTAAACATGAACGGCCATTTATAAAACCATGTTGCGACTCAATTATTAATTTATGTTTTTCAAGATGAAGACGAATTTTATTTGCTATTATGGATTCGAGTAACTTTCCCACAATAGACGTTAGGCTAATTGGTCGATAGTTAGACGCAAGTGATCTATCTCCTTTCTTAAAAACTGGTATCACATTAGCAACTTTCCAAAACTCTGGCACTCTGCCTGACTCTATTGATTTATTAAATATGGTTGACAGTGGGTCGCAAAGCTCCTCTTTGCATTCTTTAAGCACCCTGGCAAACACTTCATCCGGCCCTGGGGATTTGTTTGGTTTGAGTTTTACTATTTGTTTAAGAACATCCTCTCTGGTAACTGCTAAACTAGTCAACCTGTCCTCGTCCCCACCCACATAGACTTGTTCGGCTGAAGGCATATTGTTAAGTTCAAACAAAGCACAGGAACGTAGTATGCCCTACAAATTGAATAGATCGAATACTAATGACCCAAAGTGGATAACAAAGAATTTGAAGAACCTTATAGGTAAAAAGAGAGCTTGGTACAAAAGTATTAAAAATGGGGAGGTCACTTTAGAACAGGAATTCGTACAACTGGTTAGAAATGATAAAAAAGAGATAAGGAAAGCAAAAAGAAACTATGAAGTTCGCATAGCAGGGCAAGCAAAGACAAATCCTAAAGGGTTTTTTCAGTTATATCGTACTAAGACTAGGGAAAGGATAGGTCCATTAAAAACTGAGACAGGTCAAATAACAGATAGTGATGAAGAGATGAGTAGTATTTTTAATAAATATTTTGTATCTGTATTTACTCAAGAGGAACTTAACAGTATGCCTTCAGCCGAACAAGTCTATGTGGGTGGGGACGAGGACAGGTTGACGAGTTTAGCAGTTACCAGGGAGGATGTTCTTAAACAAATAGTTAAACTCAAACCAAACAAATCCCCAGGGCCGGATGAAGTGTTTGCCAGGGTGCTTAAAGAACATAAGAACATAAGAACAAAGGTAACTGCAGAAGGCCTATTGGCCCATACGAGGCAGCTCCTATTCTATAACCACCCAATCCCACTCATATACTTGTCCAACCCGTGCTTGAAACAATCGAGGGACCCCACCTCCACAATGTTACGCGGCAATTGGTTCCACAAATCAACAACCCTGTTACTGAACCAGTATTTACCCAAGTCTTTCCTAAATCTAAACTTATCCAATTTATACCCATTGTTTCGTGTTCTGTCCTGTGTTGATACTTTTAATACCCTATTAATATCCCCCCGGTTATGTCCATTCATCCACTTGTAAACCTCTATCATGTCACCCCTAACTCTTCGCCTTTCCAGTGAATGCAACTTAAGCTTTGTTAATCTTTCTTCATATGAAAGATTTCTAATTTGGGGAATTAACTTAGTCATCCTACGCTGGACACGTTCAAGTGAATTTATATCCATTCTATAATATGGCGACCAAAACTGAACTGCATAATCTAAATGGGGCCTAACTAGAGCAAGATATAGCTTGAGAACCACACCAGGTGTCTTGTTACTAACGCTGTGATTAATAAATCCAAGTGTCCGATTTGCCTTATTACGAACATTTATGCATTGATCCTTTTGTTTTAAATTCTTACTAATCATAACTCCCAGATCCCTTTCGCAATCCGACTTCGCAATCACAACACCATCTAGCTCGTATCTTGTAACTCTATCATCATTACCTAACCTCAGAACTTTACATTTATCAGCATTAAACTGCATCTGCCAATCCTTTGACCATTTCAAAACCCTATCTAGATCAACTTGAAGTGATAGTGAGTCCTCCTCCGAATTAATTTCCCTACCGATTTTCGTATCATCGGCAAATTTGCAAATGTTGCTACTCAAACCTGAATCTAAATCATTTATATATATTATAAACAACAGAGGTCCCAGGACAGAGCCTTGAGGCACTCCACTTACAACATTTTCCCACTCTGACTTGATTCCATTTATACTAACTCTCTGTTTCCTTTGGTATAGCCATGCCCTAATCCAGCTTAATATAGCACCCCCAATACCATGAGACTCTATCTTTTTAATCAGTCTTTCATGTGGCACTGTATCAAAAGCTTTGCTAAAGTCAAGGTATACAACATCGCAATCCTTACCACTATCAACTGCCTCAACAATGCTAGAATAAAAAGATAACAAATTTGTTAAACATGAACGGCCATTTATAAAACCATGTTGCGACTCAATTATTAATTTATGTTTTTCAAGATGAAGACGAATTTTATTTGCTATTATAGATTCGAGTAACTTTCCCACAATAGACGTTAGGCTAATTGGTCGATAGTTAGACGCAAGTGATCTATCTCCTTTCTTAAAAACTGGTATCACATTAGCAACTTTCCAAAACTCTGGCACTCTGCCTGACTCTAATGATTTATTAAATATGGTTGACAGTGGGTCACAAAGCTCCTCTTTGCATTCGTTAAGCACCCTGGCAAACACTTCATCCGGCCCTGGGGATTTGTTTGGTTTGAGTTTTACTATTTGTTTAAGAACATCCTCCCTGGTAACTGTTAAACTCGTCAACCTGTCCTCGTCCCCACCCACATAGACTTGTTCGGCTGAAGGCATATTGTTAAGTTCCTCTTTAGTAAATACAGATACAAAATATTTATTAAAAATACTACTCATCTCTTCATCACTATCTGTTATTTGACCTGTCTCAGTTTTTAATGGACCTATCCTTTCCCTAGTCTTAGTACGATATAACTGAAAAAACCCTTTAGGATTTGTCTTTGCTTGCCCTGCTATGCGAACTTCATAGTTTCTTTTTGCTTTCCTTATCTCTTTTTTAACATTTCTAACCAGTTGTACGAATTCCTGTTCTAAAGTGACCTCCCCATTTTTAATCCTTTTGTACCAAGCTCTCTTTTTACCTATAAGGTTCTTCAAATTCTTTGTTATCCACTTTGGGTCATTAGTATTCGATCTATTCAATTTGTATGGTATACTACGTTCCTGTGCTTTGTTTAGAATATTCTTAAATAAGTTATATATTGAATCCACATCGAAATCCCCATTTAAGTCACCTATCGCTGGGTTCATGTCTCGCTCCAAGACCGGCCCACACCCCATACCCAAGACTTTCCAATCAATTTGACCCAAAAAATTTCTTAGGCTATTAAAATCAGCTTTACGAAAATCTGGCACTTTAACAGAATTTTCTCCTACTGGTCTATTCCATTCTATGCTAAATCTGATTTCTTTGTGATCACTGCTCCCTAGCTCACTCCCTATTTCGATGTCATTAATTTGTGTTTCCCTGTTAGTTAACACTAAATCTAAAATATTATTTTCCCGTGTTGGTTCCTTAATGTGTTGCGTAAGAAAGCAATCGTCAATTAATTCTAGAAAATCTTCTGCTTCACTATTCCCTGTTTTGTTCAACCAGTTTATTCCGCTAAAATTAAAGTCACCCATGACATAAATACTGTTAGATCTAGATGCTCTAGATATTTCATCCCATAGATGCTTTGCTTCCATTCTGTCTAAATTTGGTGGCCTATATATTACTCCTATTATAATATTATTAGCTTTTTCGTTTAATTCAATCCAAATAGTTTCTGTGTGTGGCTCTGTTTTGATTCCCTCTTTGAGACTACATTTCAAATTGTCCCTAACATATATGGCTACTCCACCTCCTCGTCTAATATATCTATCTGTGTGAAATAGTTTAAATCCATATATTTGATATTCAGCTAATAGTTCTCTATTTTCTACATTCATCCACGTTTCGGTAAGTGCAATAATATCTATTTTTTCTGTGCAGACAAGAGCATTTAATTCGTTAATTTTATTTCTTAGACTTCTACTGTTAGTGTAATATACCCTAAGTGAATTGTTATTTTGCGGACCTTCTCTTTCCCTGGTCGTTTTGCCAATTCCTTTCTCCCACAAACACATACTTTTATTACCTCCTTCCTCCAAATCAATTCCCATACCTCTATCTACTAACAGTTTAAACCCAAACAAACACCTCTAACCACTTCTTCTAACGAGTTCGCAACAGCAACAACCCCAGCTCTCGATAGATGCACCCCATCACGAGCATACATTTCATTTCTTCCATAGAAGTGTTCCCAGTTGTCTATGAAAGATATTGCATTTGATTTGCAATATCTTTCCAGCCGGCAATTGACACCAAGTGCCCTCGATATCCATTCATTTCCCACTCCCTTTCTTGGAAGAATGCCACATATGATCGGGATTCCTCCCTTGCTCCTAACTAACTCTATGGCTGTTTTATACCTCTGAATCAGTTCCTCACTCCTGACTCGACCAACATCATTTCCTCCCACGCTAATGCAAATAATGGGATTGTTCCCATTACCAGCCATAATATCATTCATGTTGTTTATAATATCACCAATGCCAGCTCCGGGATAGCAAACCCTTAACCTGTTCCCCCTATCTCTAGCACAAAACGTTCTATCCAAATACCTTATCTGGGAATCTCCCACAACTAATGTTTGCTTAGGTACTTCCTTTACCCTCTGAGGGGCCTGCGCTTCCTTTCTCTTCGTTGCTTTCCCTTTTGCGCGATCCACAGTCTCTCCACAGCACTCGTCCTCCAAAACGTCAAATGAATTAGAGGTTGCTATGGCGTTTGAAGGCGGCTTTATCAAAGTAATGCAAAGAGGAGCTTTGTGACCCACTGTCAACCATATTTAATAAATCAATAGAGTCAGGCAGAGTGCCAGAGTTTTGGAAAGTTGCTAATGTGATACCAGTTTTTAAGAAAGGAGATAGATCACTTGCGTCTAACTATCGACCAATTAGCCTAACGTCTATTGTGGGAAAGTTACTCGAATCTATAATAGCAAATAAAATTCGTCTTCATCTTGAAAAACATAAATTAATAATTGAGTCGCAACATGGTTTTATAAATGGCCGTTCATGTTTAACAAATTTGTTATCTTTTTATTCTAGCATAGTTGAGGCAGTTGATAGTGGTAAGGATTGTGATGTTGTGTATCTTGACTTTAGCAAAGCGCCACTTGAACGTGTCCAGCGTAGGATGACTAAGTTAATTCCCCAAATTAGAAATCTTTCATATGAAGAAAGATTAACAAAGCTTAAGTTGCATTCACTGGAAAGGCAAAGAGTTAGGGGTGACATGATAGAGGTTTACAAGTGGGTGAATGGACATAATAAAGGGGATATTAATAGGGTATTAAAAGTATCAACACAAGACAGAACACGAAACAATGGGTATAAATTGAATAAGTTTAGATTTAGGAAAGACTTGGGTAAATACTGGTTCAGTAACAGGGTTGTTGATTTGTGGAACCAATTGCCGCGTAACGTGGTGGAGGTGGTGTCCCTCGATTGTTTCAAGCGCGGGTTGGACAAGTATATGTGTGGGATTGGGTGGTTATAAATAGGAGCTGCCTCGGATGGGCCAATAGGCCTTCTGCAGTTGCCTTTGTTCTTATGTTCTTAAGTGGAGTGCCTCAAGGCTCTGTCCTGGGACCTCTGTTGTTTATAATATATATAAATGATTTAGATTCAGGTTTGAGTAGCAACATTTTTAAATTTGACGATGATACGAAAATCGGTAGGGAAATTAATTCGGAGGACTCACTATCACTTCAGGTTGACCTAGATAGGGTTTTGAAATGGACAAAGGATTGGCAGATGCAGTTTAATGCTGATAAATGAAAAGTTCTGAGGCTAGGTAATGATGATAGGGTTACAAGATACGAGCTAGATGGTGTTGAGATTGCGAAGTCGGATTGCGAAAGGGATCTGGGAGTTATGATTAGTAAGAATTTAAAACAAAAGGATCAATGCATGAATGTTCTTAATAAGGCAATGAAAAGGCGAAGAGTTAGTGGTGAAATGATAGAGGTTTACAAGTGGATTAATGTACATAACAAAGGGGATATTAATTGGGTATTAAAAGTATCAACACAAGACAGAACACGAAACAATGGGTATAAATTGGATAAGTTAAGATTTAGGAAAGACTTGGGTAAATACTGGTTCAGTAACAGGGTTGTTGATTTGTGGAACCAATTGCCGTGAAACATTGTGGAGGTGGGGTCCCTCGATTGTTTCAAGCATGGGTTGGATATGTATATGAGTAGGATTGGGTGGTTATAAATAGGAGCTGTCACGTATGGGCCAATAGGCCTTCTGCAGTTGCCTTTGTTCTTATGTTTTGTTCTTATTGAATAATTTAGGAAAAGTGTGGATTATTTTAGTATTTTTTTAAGTTAATGACAAGTGAGACAGCGTTTATTAGCTTACACATACACCTCACTCTCCAGGGACCTCACATCCACCTAGCGCCACCTATATATTAACTTGCAGACATTAGATTTTCTGAGTAGCGAATCTTAAACAACAACAACAACATTTGACCTGTGTTGTTGTAACAACAACATTAGACCTGTACATATAAAAATGTACAGCACGCTATACATTTATTGAACAAAAATTCTACCACTTACCCATGCCCGTGACATCTCCTTAATTGCTAAATCTTCAATCAGAGAGCTCATTAGTTATTGACTTGTATTTGACTCACTCGTAAGAGTGTTGGAACTCTCTTACGTTGTGTTACTTCCACTTTCCAAGACAATGGATTCCACTGCTCAATCTGACTATTTTCCGAGTCTTCCACGATCGATCTTAGCCGACGTAAGATCCCTCTCTGAAGAATTTACTGCCGACCAAATTTTAACATTTATTGAGAAGTCACAAGACAGTCTTATTATCTTGCATAATAAAAATTACAAGATGATGTCCGCTAGCACATTTCAGCTTGGAATTTTGTGCGCATTAACTCTTTCCTTGCGTACGCCTTCGGTCAAAATGACGAGGCAATGGGAAGATGTACTTTGGAAAATTACTGACCTAACATTTACTTGGCCGTCTGAAAATAACATAAATTTAAGGGAACTGGAGTCTACTACCTTGAAACCCTGGATATTTACAATATTCTCAGACCCGGAATTGTGCCCTAACCCATACCTGCGTCTGAAAATGATCCATTATATTAGTTATTGGCGAGATTACTTCTTGCAGGATGCCACATTGGGAATGCAGGCAGTTGCAGGGCTGGTGATCAATAGTAAATATATCGATCTTAATCATCTTAAGGCAAGTGATAATTTTTTAACTTTAATTGCAAGTCTTGGAAGAATGTTAATAAGCCTTAATATATATGGCCACCTTGATACTCTTGCTGCTGCAGCCTTAGACCAGGTTAGGAGAATTAATGTTGGCCGAGAAGCTTCCTTATTCTACCATCTGGTGCAGGTCCTAAACGAAGTGGCAGAGGCTACCCTAGAAAAATATAAACTAGATAAAGACGAAGAGTATGCTTTATGGTTGTTCAATAATCTGTTGAGTTTGTTTTTGGTGTTGTTTTCACCGCCCACTCTAAAGGCTTATGCAGGTCCTGGACTGGCAAAGATCTCTGCAGACACCCTAGTTACGATCACGGTTTCAATTGTTACAATTGGCTTGACATTACAAGCTAGGGATGAAAGCGAATACATGATGCTCTTGTCCTACTTAAATGAGATTTACCATACAATATCAGTACTTGAAGACTGTAGATCAGTTTCCCAGGTTCTGAGACTTGACCATGAAGAGTATCTGTCTTCCCTTAGCAAGAAGGCAGCAGATTTCGGCTATTTCTTCCATCATTTGCTAATACCATACCAGGAATCATCGGAAGCCGTCCCGGAAGAGTTCAGAGACAGCGTGACGCAGTCGCTGATGGAGGCGCCGGTACTTCTGCACTCGTCCAAGATGGTGATAGACGAGTCGACACTTGTTCGCCTGCTGTTGGAGTCTCCCTCCGACCCATTCACGCGTCAACCTCTGGACCAGGGCTCCTATAGTCGCCTTCCCAAACTTCAGGTTGACATTCTTGCTTGGAAGAATAACACCTAAATTACCGAATAATATAATTATTAGAATATTGAATTTATACGAATGTTAGTTTACGTTTTACAATTTTATTCGGACATAGTAATGTAGTTTACTTGAATATGTTGCGTAATTATCATTTAAACAATAAAACAACAGAAGTAACAATTTATTAGCATCTTATTCTCACCTATTTAACAATATTTGAAAATATCTGCCAAAATCATTGAGAGGAAATTTGAAGAACGAGAAAAGTTTTGATTTAGATGAGATTAAAGTGGGAAATATAATTGTTTTAATAATTATAATACGCTCGTGCGCCTGCTATTGTAGTCTCCCTCCGACCTCTTCAGGCGTCGCCCTCTGGTCCAGGGTTCCTATAGTCACCTTCCCGATTACTAGTGATTACCTAATAGTCAACTATCTTTAGCCTCTACCTAACTCTTTGCATGAGAATACCATTGTTCTTTAAATTACAAATGATTCCATCACCCGCCGGACGAAGTGTTTGCCAAGGTGCTGAAGGAATGCAAAGAGGAGCTTTGCGAGCCATTGTCTACCATATTAAATATATCATTAGAGTCAGGCAGAGTGTCATAGTCGTGGAAGGTTGCTAATGTGGTACCAATTTACAATAATAACCGAAATATGAACTTAATAGATTGGCAAGTTACTTGTGTCTAAAATTAGGTACTATGTTCCTCGCCCTGTCCGTCGCCCACTATTGCGTAATAGTGGCTTTAGGCATTGTATGTACTAGCTCCATCTATAAATCGATCAATTTATGTAAAATCACTTGTATGTACCTTACCTGAATAAACATATTTATTTATTTATTTATAATAAAGGAAATGGATCAACCCAGGAAAGAAGATAGATCAACTCAAGAAAGGAGATGAACAGTCACTTCTTTCCTACCATCCTCCTCCTTGTGATAAGATTTATGTCTTCGTATCTCTCTTCCTCCACGCTCAGCGACACCGAGTTTCTTGATTCTGAAATTTCCTTTATCTACAAATCTTTCTGTTGCTTTGATCACCCTTTACATTTTATCAACTGTGCCTATTCTCAAGCTCAACGATATTTCTTGCATCCTAAACCTGTTTCCAACACTATTAGCACTGTGCTCTGCCTTCCCTTCAAATCTGAACTACTTTAGAGTTCAGAATACTTTTCGTCCTCTTGACATAAAGCTCGCCTTTTGACAAACTAACATTCTTCGTAGCGATCCTTGTCCTATTGGCTATACATTGTTCTGTCAATTAGTAAACAACAAACTAGTAAAAATAAAAGAAAATATGACTCATATTTGTGTCGAAGCTGTAGAGTCTTGGGTCGATTTGAACTGTACACGCCGAGTACAGTTCCCGATTTTATCCCAAATCATTTTGGGATACATAATTTGCATTGCCTACTGTGTGAAGGATATCACCTATACGTGGTAAAGGGTAAGCATCCTTGACGGTCACAAGGTTCAGTTTCCTATTGTCGGTACATTGGCGTACTTTACCGTGCGGTTTCGGCACCAAGATGCAGGTGAGGTGAGGCCCACGGGGACTCACAAGGGGTGGCCAGCCCATGATCCAGAAGGTACTGTACTTCAGCACGCATATTTTCCTTTTTGTACAGGCTGATACGGTAGAAGGGTTGACGAATCGGCCGGATATCAGGTAGCAGCTGAATGTGCTGAACCACATTACACTCCTGGGGATCATCGCTGAACAACTTCTGATGTTCTTGAAAAACTTTGATGAGAGGAGCACTATTACAGTACTGTAAATATTTAGGAAGATCATTAAGGATTTCCGAGTTGGAAGGCACTGATTCAGAGCTAGTGCTTTCAGGAGGAGAAGCAGGGAAGGTCTCACTGTGGAGGTATGGATCTTTAAAAGTGGAGAGAGATATTAGCACAGTAGGGGGAATCTCTTTATATTGCTTCAAAAGATTGACGTGGCACAACTGGGTCCTCCGCCGCCTATCTGGAGTCTCAAGACTAGGGCATGGCTATTCCGTAGTTGTGGTTGTTTCTGCACTCCTTGATACGGTAGGGTCCTGAAAACTTATTTTGCAATGGAGAACCAGGGATCGGAAAATATGCTAACACGAAGTCTCCCGTTTTAAATTTCCTGATTTTGCTGCGTTTGTCAAAATGAGTTTTCATCCTATCTTGAGCTTTCAATAAATTATCATTAGCAAATTTATGTACTCTCTCTAGAATGTGCTTTAAGTTTTGAAGAAACTGAGGCACATGCTGAGGGTCACTGAAGGTGGCATTACGTACATAAGAACAAAGGTAACTGCAGAAGGCCTATTGGCCCATACGAGGCAGCTCCTATTTATAAATGGCCGTTCATGTTTAACAAATTTGCTTGACTTGATTTGTCAAATATTAGGGGGACTCCCGGTTTGCCCCCTGCCTTCTTTTTTCATTCCAGCATAGTTGAGGCAGTTGAGAGTGATAAGGATTGTGATGTTGTGTACCTTGACTTTAGCAAAGCTTTTGATGCAGTGCCACATGAAAGACTAATTTAAAAAATTAGAGGCTCATGGTTTTGGGGGTGCTATATTAAGTTGGACTAGGGCATGGCTATTCCAAAGGAAACAGAGTTAGTATAAATGTGGTTAAGTCAGAGTGGGATAATGGGTTTATTGGAGTGCCTCAATGCTCTGTCCTGGGACCTCTGTTGTTTATGATATATATAAATGATTTAGATTCAGGTTTGAGTTTGAGTAAATTTGCAGATGATACAAAAATCGGTAGGGAAATTAACACAAAAGAAGACTCGCTATCACTTCTAGTTGATCTAAATAGGGTTTTAAAATGGTCAAAAGACTGGCAGATGCAGTTTAATGCTATTAAATATAAAGTTCTGAGGCTAGGTAATGATGATAGAGTTACAAGATACTAGCTAGATGGTGTTGAGATTAAGAAGTCGGATTGCGAAAGGGATCTGGGAGTTATGATTAGTAAGAATTTAAAACAAAAGGATCAATGCATGAATGTTCGTAATAAGGCAAATCGGACACTCGGATTTATTAATCGAAGCATTAATCTTGTTCTGGTTAGGCCCCATTTAGATTATGCAGTTCAGTTTTGGTCGCCGTACTATAGAATAGATATAAATTCACTTGAACATGTCCAGCGTGGGATGACAAAGTTAATTCCCCAAATTAGAAATTTTTCATATGAAGAAAGATTAATAAGGCTTAAATTGCATTCACTGGAAAGGCGAAGAGTTAGGGGTGACATGATGGAAGTTTACAAGTGGATGAATGGACATAACAAATGGGATATTAATAGGGTATTAAAAGTATAAACACAAGACAGAACACGAAACAATGGGTATAAATTGGATTAGATTAGATTTAGGAATGACTTGGGTAAATACTGGTTCGGTAACAGGGTTGTTGATTTGTGGAACCAATTACCGGGTAACGTGGTGGAGGTGGGATTGTTTCAAGCGAGGGTATATACGAACTAAGACTAGGGAAAGGATAGGTCCATTAAAAACTGAGACAGGTCAAATAACAGATAGTGATGAAGAGATGAGTAGTATTTTTAATAAATATTTTGTATCTGTATTTACTAAAGAGGAACTTAACAATATGCCTTCAGCCGAACAAGTCTATGTGGGTGGGGACGAGGACAGGTTAACGAGTTTAGCAGTTACCAGGGAGGATGTTTTTAAACAAATAGTAAAACTCAAACCAAACAAATCCCCAGGGCCGGATGAAGTGTTTGCCAGGGTGCTTAAAGAATGCAAAGAGGAGCTTTGTGACCCACTGTCAACCATATTTAATAAATCAATAGAGTCAGGCAGAGTGCCAGAGTTTTGGAAAGTTGCTAATGTGAAACCAGCTTTTAAGAAGGGAGACAGATCACTTGCGTCTAACTATCGACCAATTAGCCTAACGTCTATTGTGGGAAAGTTACTCGAATCTATAATAGCAAATAAAATTCGTCTTCATCTTGAAAAACATAAATTAATAATTGAGTCGCAACATGGTTTTATAAATGGCCGTTCATGTTTAAAAAATTTGTTATCTTTTTATTCTAGCATAGTTGAGGCAGTTGATAGTGTTAAGGATTGTGTTGTTGTGTACCTTGACTTTAGCAAAGCTTTTGATACAGTGCCACATGAAAGACTGATTAAAAAGATAGAGGCTCACGGTATTGGGGGTGCTATATTAAGTTGGATTAGGGCATGGCTGTACCAAAGGAAACAGAGAGTTAGTATAAATCTATATTTATATCTATAAATCTATAAATATTATATAGTTAGTTAGTGATCACAAAGTAATCAGATTTAGCATAGAATGGAATAGACCTGTAGGAGAAAATTCTGTTAAAGTGCCAGATTTTCGAAAAGCTGATTTTAATAGCCTAAGAAATTTTTTTGGGTCAAATAGATTGGAAAGTCTTGGGTATGGGGTGTGGGCCGGTCTTAGAGCGAGACATGAACCCAGCGATAGGTGACGTAAAAGGGGATTTCGATGTGGATTTAATAAATAACTTATTTAGGAATATTCTAAAGAAAGCACAGGAACGTAGTATACCATACAAATTGAATAGATCGAATACTAATGACCCAAAGTGGATAACAAATAATTTAAAGAACGTTATAGGTAAAAAGAGAGTGTGGTACATACGGATTAAGAATGGAGAAGTCGGTTTAGAACAGGAATTCATACAACTGGTTAGAAATGTTAAAAAAGAGATTAGGAAAGCAAAAAGAAACTATGAAGTTCGCTTAGCAGAACAAGCAAAGTGAAATCCTAAAGGTTTTTTTCAGTTATATCGAACTAAGACTAGGGAAAGGATAGGTCCATTAAAATATGAGACAGGTCAAATAACGGATAATGACAAGGAGATGAGTAGTATTTTTAACAAACATTACGTATCTGTATATACTAAAGAAGAACCTTACAATATGCCTTCAGCCGAACAAGTCTATGTGGGTGGGGATGAGGACAGGTTGACTAGTTTAGCAGTTACCAGGGAGGATGTAATTAAACAATTAGAAAAACTAAAACCAAACAAATCCCCAGGGCCGGATGAAGTGTTTGCCAGGGTGCTTAAAGAATGCAAAGAGGAGCTTTCCGAGCACTGTCTACCATATTTAATAAAGCAATAGAGTCAGACAGAGTGCCAGAGTCATTGAAGGTAGCTAATGCGGTACCAATTTTTAAGAAATAGATAGATCACTTGCGTCAAACTATCGGCCAATTAGCCTAACGTCTATTGTGGGAAAGTTACTTGAATCAATAATTGCAAATACTATTCGTCTTCATCTTAAAAAACACAAATTAATAAATGAGTCGCAACATGGTTTTACAAATGGCCGTTCATGTTTAACAAATTTGCTAACTTTTTATTCCAGCATAGTTGAGGCAGTTGATAGTGGTAAAGATTGTGATGTTGTGTACCTTGACTTTAGCAAAGCTTTTGATACAGTCCATTCATCCACTTGTAAACCTCTATCATGTCACCCCGAACTCTTCGCCTTTCCAGTGAATGCAACTTAAGCTTTGTTAATCTTTCTTCATATGAAAGATTTCTAATTTTGGGAATTAACTTAGTCATCCTACGCTGGACACGTTCAAGTGAATTTATGTCCATTCTATAATATAGCGACCAAAACTGAACTGCATAATCTAAATGGGGCCTAACCAGAGCAAGATATAGCTTGAGAACCACACCAGGTGTCTTGTTACTAACGCTTCGATTATTAAATCCCAGTGTCCTATTCGCCTTATTACGAACATTCATGCATTGATCCTTTTGTTTTAAATTCTTACTAATCATAACATAAGAACAAAGGTAACTGCAGAAGGCCTATTGGCCCATACGAGGCAGCTTCTATTCTATAACCACCCAATCCCACTCATATACTTGTCCAACCCGCGCTTGAAACAATCGAGGGACACCACCTCCACCACATTACGCAGCAATTGGTTCCACAAATCAACAACCCTGTTACTGAACCAGTATTTACCCAAGTCTTTCCTAAATCTAAACTTATTCAATTTATACCCATTGTTTCGTGTTCTGTCTTGTGTTGATATTTTTAATACCCTATTAATATCCCCCCTGTTATGTCCATTCATCCACTTGTAAACCTTTATCATGTCACCCCTAACTCTTCACCTTTCCAGTGAATGCAACTTGAGCTTTGTTAATCTTTCTTCATATGAAAGATTTCTAATTTGGGGAATTAACTTAGTCATCCTACGTTGGACACGTTCAAGTGAATTTATATCCATTCTATAATACGGCGACGAAAACTGAACTGCATAATCTAAATGGGGCCTAACCAGAGCAAGATATAGCTTAAGAACCACACCAGGTGTCTTGTTACTAACGCTTCGATCAATAAATCCCAGTGTCCTTTTCGCTGTGAGGAGATGGTTCACCAGCTCACTTACAATAGTGCTCTTATGCCTGTGGGAGCCAGTACACTTGTTAAGTGCACTTGTTAAGTGGGCGGACTTAAGTTTGGTAACCAGCAACCGAAACATTTAGTGTTTGGGCTCATGTGAGAGCCCCAGTCATCAGCAGTCCATAATTGTTACCCTGGCCGGGGTGGCATGTCTGTGGACAGTGGACAGTGCTAGAGCTGATAGCATCATCTCATTGTATGGCATGGAGCCAGACAACTTTGCGCGCGAACGGCTAGGCCGCAGGCATGGGTGAAGCATGTGGGCCTCCCGCGCTTGCTCGCTGGCCACTTGAGTCGTTGCCATAGAAACAGCCGCCATCTTAGAAACATCTTGAGCCGCCATGTTGGTCGGCCATCTTGGAGCTGCCCTAGGGGCTATGCTACCCTGTCGCTGATTGGATGAGAGGGGTAGGCCGCTGTATGCCTTCCTCTCATTGGTTATTTCGAGAAGGACGCGGGGAGTAGCCGGTGTAGCGTCATTCTGAACTCAGCCGCCACCTTGTCAAGACGCTCTCTGTACTCAATTCAGCCAAATTGAAGTATAGGGCGTCGTGGTGGCTGGACTACTCAACTGTTGATGCTTCCTGCTTCACCAACGGCAGCGGTCGTCACAGAATCCGGCCGAAGTCGTCGCTTGGAGGGGTTTAAGACATTTTTGTGCAGGGGGTAGAGGTACAGTGATCTGGGATCGTGGAGAATGTGCATACGAGCAGCAACAGACTCGTAGATCCCATACCAGTGTTGATTAGACTTGCTAGTGCTCTGTAGCAGTCGATGGGAACGGGGAAATTCGTGTCAGTGTTAAGGCAAATTTCCCATGTTTTTTGTGGGAGACGCTTTCGTTGTGCGCGTCACCTGGGTATGAACGCTTCACTTCACCGGGGAGTCGAGGGTGCGAACTCAGCCGTGTGTGTGTGGGAGGGGTTCGAGTGTGCTCCAATCTTTTCGAATAAATACCGCCGCTTACGCCACTTGGGACGAGCCAGCCACCTATAGCGGGGTGCCTGATGTATGGGAAGGTGTAAAGCCGGCAGTGTGAATGAGTAAGTACCTATGTGTGTATTTCTGGTGATTAGTAGTCTCTAAAGCTTGAATTCGAGGTCAAGTGTTCCGTCACATTGTCACGCAGCACCTGTTCAGGTGGAGTGAATTGTGGGCGAGGAGATTAATCACCTGTGTTGTCATCTTGTCAGTCCAGAGGGACTTAAGTCTGGTGTACACAGACGTACAGTGTGTGTGTGTGTGTGTGTGGGTACATACGGGAACAGAATATACATAGATTAGCCAAGGACTGAGAGGATGTCCATGTAATAATTCTTTTATTCCATTGTGGTAATCATTTTGATCGTCCGTGGGACGGAGTGATATCATTTCCATGTGTGGTCTTGCAGGTGTGGAATTCCAACACTGAGCGCTCAGGTATGTGTAACGCCAGTGATTCCTGGCAATGATTATTGTGGAGTGTGCCACAGTGTGGCTTAAATTTCTTGTATTGTTCCCAGGGCCGTGACAAGTGTGATTTATATAAATATATATATTGTGGTTGCAGTATTAATTAACGTAATTTTGGTGAGTGACGAGGCCGTCTAGAGAGACCGCCCCCGCTCTGTCGAGTAACGTAACTCTGGAGAGTGTTTATCGACATGCGTGATCGATAAATCACTCACCCATGTGATTTAAGGAGTGTGAGATTCTCCTTAGTGTTCCCAATAACGTTTGATAGCTGTAGGCTACATGTGTCAGCAGTAATTATATATATATATATATATAATCGTAGTGTCACGGTGCCCAGTGTTATTGTGTTATTTACTGTGTGGTGATTGATATATATTGACCTATGTTCTAGGGGGGTTATTGAGAGCATTGGGGTCATTTGCAGCAGTAAGTAAGTGTGTGCAGTATTCTAATATTTGGAAATTAGAGTACTTGCCGTGTGTGTTATTGCAAGGGGTTGTTATTTGATGGTGATTGTTGCTAGTGTTGAGCAATCACCGTATGTGATTGCAGTTCAGTAAAGTCATTGTGGGGCAGTGTTCTAGAGGGTTCATGTCCTGTATGTTATTTTGCTAGGTTCTGCAGTATTGTCATTGCAACCGGATTGTAACGTAAATCACTGTGATTTGTTAGTGTGATTTGTCATTGTCGTGGGGGAACTCGGCTGTAGACGAGTACTTGGGTACACATATATTCTCCTGGTTATCTGGTAGGACATCGAAGTCCAGTATTCAGTGAGGTGATTGCGAGGCAATTAATATAACGTAACCAAGGGAACGCCCATTGCTTCAAGAGAATTTGTTCTTTGACAATTTGAGTAACATAGAATACGTTTGGGTTAATATACTTTCCTGCAAGCAGCTACGGTAGTCTCGAGGAGCATAGCCATCAGCCAGATAAGAATTAGAGTATTGTCCGTCGTAATTAACGGTCAGTGGGCCGGGTAATTGACGTGTTTCAGGAAGTCAAAGTAATTAACCTCGATCCTTGGTTGATCGACTCACACGAAGGCTACATTGTTCCATTAACGTAACGTCGTTATCTGCCCGGAAGTACCGGCATTTGATTGACTCGTGAGAGGAGTAACGTCATTTTAGAATAACGTAAACGTGGGGCTAATTACTGTTATTAGTCGCCTGAATTGGTCTGAGTATGGAAGGCTCAGACGAAATTCATACCTTAATGTAAATTGATGAGCCAGTGTGAAAGGTTGCGTATTTTAATTGTTTAATTATTGATCTTGAGGATAGTAATTAATTACTCTAAATGTAATCACGAGTGATTACCGTTCTCTTAGCACTTTGGACATTGTAAATCAGTTTACCATCGCTGAGTGATTAGTAACCGATAAACGTAAATTAACGTAACTACTAGAGATTAATCAGCTGTCTGGAAGTACAGGGATTAATGGGATTTTCTCACTGAATGCTCGACGGGTAGAGTGTTGTTTGATTTCCGCGTTACTAGTGACAGTTGTAAGAGTTGTTAATTTAACGTAAATGTTACCTTGTTATTAACGTAAATGTTATTGTGTTATTAACGTAAATCAATTGTTATTGATTGTTGAGCGTCCGTGGGACGGAGTGTTAACGTAAGGATTAATTTGAGGAAGGGTGCTGGAGGTACCAGTGAACCCATTAGTTATTGTTGTCATTGAGAGACTACTGATTTGATTGCATTGCAACCGCTGTTGCAGATGTAGACTGCACTGAGGCGTAGAACAGTTAGGAGGTTACTGGAGACGTATTTCAGAACCTACTGTGTCATTTGTTGTAATTGTGATTATAGATCTGTTAGTTCTTGTTTCTTGTTTATTCCTCTGTGGTCACGCTTATGTTCGAGTTAGTTCATTATGCAATCCGAGGGGCTGGTGTCTAGCTGTCATTGATAGTGCCACAGGAAGGATTTCGAGTAACGTCATTGACATATCATTTTGTTTTGTTGTAGTAGTTAGTACTTTATTGAATAAACTAAGTTGTTATGGTTAACACTGTCTTTTCGTTACAACCCCACCCATTATTATTGTTATGCAAATGTTCTTCACACTCGACTAATAAAATTGAGACTAATTTTCTGAGCTTTGGATCAAATATACGGCACCACACAACAATAAATTATTGTTGTGAGAGCCTGTGACCTACTCGTTAGATTCGCTTCGGCGATTGGCGAAGGTCGGCGGCCAAAGTGGGGGGGGGATTTCAATTTTCATTGGGGTCTCGGCGTTTGCTCGCGCCTAGTCAATTGTTCATACATGTCCCAAAGTGAGGAATGAACTGTTTACTACACTGGTGTGTTAGCTAAGCAAGTCCTTCCTCAGGCGACCTAGTTGAATATCACGACAGGAATAAAGGTTAAAGAATAAAGAAAATTCTTAGAAATTTTCAGAGCTAAAAATCCTTATACCAATTTCAATTTATTCCACAAATTCTCAACTCAATCTCTCACATCGTGGCGCCCAACGTGGAGCCGTAGACCTTTGATTCATAATCAGAAAAGTAAGACTCATCAAGTTGAGAAACCTGTGAAGAAAGGTGTGCAGAACATTGCAGAACAATATTGCTGTGGGTGTGTTTGTTGTCGGTTAGCACGATTAGGTACACACACACACCACACACACAGATTGGATGAGGATTATAGGTATAAGTACGTATATCTGTATGTGACTAAGTATGGCGTGCTGCCAAAGGATAGAAACATTCGCACAGATGAGGAATGTCGGCGGTATGTTGAGGATCATAATGCCTATGTACGGCGTCTATGTCTAGAAAGAGCAAACAGAAGTGATCTAGGGGACAAGGGAGTTCCCCTAGCCGACCGTGGTATAGTCGGTATGTCAGGGGGTGTGGGATTGAGTCCACCCCAGGAGAAGGAAGGGGAGTCGCGACCCCAGCCTAGGCTAAGGACTGATTCCTTGGGCCACAGAAACGTTTCGTTGGAAGTAGTCAATCAGATACCAGAACAACCTCTCAGGAGGGGGACTGAACAACCCCAGGAGGAAATTACTTTAGAGTACCTAGCAGCTCAAGCTGATGCTATGGAACTGCAAGGAGAGGATAAGGCCAAATTTGTGGCTGACATGTGGAATGCCCACCATGAGAGATTGACTAGATTGGAAATTGCAAGAGTGCAATCCCAGGCAAGGACAGGGAGTCAAGCCCCTCCTGCCGCTCCTAGCTCAGAGGTACAGGCGCTGGAAGTAGAGATACCTCCTCTATTGCAAAGAGAGGAGAAGATCGATCCTAGGGATGCATACCTAGATCGATGTGTGACAAAGGTTGAACGGTTTACTCAAGCTCCAAGTAAGGGAGCCAAACCTAAAGAAAGTAAGTCTAAGGGACACCAACAGAAACCCAAGGTTAAGGGACCCAGGTGCTTCACATGCAACATGGCAGGTCACCGAACAGCTAAGTGCCCGAGCAACACTAGGCTTAAGACTAAGAAGGTGACCAAGGTGCAAGTTACAGGCATGAGTACCGTGGGAGGTGATGCCCTAAGACACACACTCGAGTTAACTAGAGGAAGAGTTAATGGGCAATGGACGAGTGTCTTTCAAGACCGGGGTGCTACAGTTAACATGGTCAGGAGCAGTTTGGTTGAGCCTGAGAGTAGAACAGGTCGAACCCTCCGTGTCCAGTTCTAGATGACACTGGTAAGGACATGGAAGAAGTGTCCGTGTTGGTAGACACCCCATATATCAAAGGTAATATCAAGGCTGCACTAAGTAGAAAGGCAGTGTATGGACTTTTGATAGGTAATACTCCTGGTATAGGGAACCAGGTAGGTCTGTCCTGTGGAAATGACCCAGAGGAAACAGGAACAGGTGAGAGGAAGGTTAAACCCGCTGGCGTTGACACCAAGCGTCAGCCGGCCGGTCGAGCAGAGATCACTGCCGCCCAGGCAGAAGAAGAGAGGCAGCAGGTGAAAGGAAACCGGAGCCATCCTTCTCTCCCTATTGCACAGAAAACGAGAACTGATTCAGAGGGACTCAGATGGGTATCACCAGCTGACGGCGATGTCACACGGCCGCCAGCTGAGGAAGTCAAGGTCGCCTCTTATCAGGCGAAAGATCAGGTGCATGAGGTAAAAGGAAAAAAGAGCAATTTTCCTTCTTTCATTTCACAGAAAACGGAGGTGAGCCCAGTGAGACGGGTGTGGGCCGGATCAGGTGATCCCGCCACAACCTGTCGACCCGCCAGGCCCGCGAGGGTTAACACCACTCAGGAGAGTAAACGTCTGCTTGATGTTACCAGTGGTGAGGCTAAGGTAGCTGTGGTTCCCACAAGTGGAGTGGATATTCTGGACCAATCTTTCAGGCTGTTGGAAGATCGTTCAGACAAACGAACGGTCGCTGAGAGATTGATGAACGAGCAGGTCAGTGACCCAGTGCTCAGTGAGGGGCGAGGTTTGACAGCTGCTGAAGAGGCCTCAGCCCAGTCAACTCAGTCGGTAGAGCAACCCAGTCTGAGAGTGACAAACAGACAGGAAGAAAGACCCTGTCACCGGGAAGTCATGACAGTCTGCTAACTGTCGGAATTGTGTCGGTAGGGTAGGGAAGGTGTTGAGTCTGTACTTCATTGGTAAGTCCATCCCAGTGTGCTACCTATTGTGTCCAGTATGACACAGACCTGTGGGGCGAGAGTGTGAAGGGACTGAGGAAGGGAAGCTGCGAAGCGTCGAGCCGGCTTAACCTGGACCCAGAACCTGAGCACGACCGCACTACGGTCAGGAAGTACCACCCTGGACGAGCCAGTGACGTCACATCTTGTCCCGCCAGCCACCGACGTCAACAGAAAACGGATGAATCACCACCACCCAGCCGCCGTGCACTTAATTAAGAGCTCAAGTGTAAGTGGCTGGTGATTTGAGATTAAATTTTCCTCCGGGAAATTTTATCTTTTGGTGGGAGGTTATATGTGAGGAGATGGTTCACCAGCTCACTTACAATAGTGCTCTTATGCCTGTGGGAGCCAGGCATAAGAGCACTATGCCTGGCCGAGTGCTGAGCCAGTGTGAAAGGTTGCGTATTTTAATTGTTTAATTATTGATCTTGAGGATAGTAATTAATTACTCTAAAGGTAATCACGAGTGATTACCGTTCTCTTAGCACTTTGGACATTGTAAATCAGTTTACCATCGCTGAGTGATTAGTAACCGATTAACGTAAATTAACGTAACTAGTAGAGATTAATCAGCTGTCTGGAAGTACAGGGATTAATGGGATTTTCTCACTGAATGCTCGACGGGTAGAGTGTTGTTTGATTTCCGCGTTACTAGTGACAGTTGTAAGAGTTGTTAATTTAACGTAAATGTTACCTTGTTATTAACGTAAATGTTATTGTGTTAATAACGTAAATCAATTGTTATTGATTGTTGAGCGTCCGTGGGACGGAGTGTTAACGTAAGGATTAATTTGAGGAAGGGTGCTGGAGGTACCAGTGAACCCATTAGTTATTGTTGTCATTGGGAGACTACTGATTTGATTGCATTACAACCGCTGTTGCAGGTGTAGACTGCACTGAGGCGTAGAACAGTTTTTTTTTTTTTATTTTTTTTTTATTTTTACATGCAAGCATGCGTATAATGTACAAGAAAAACAGAACAAATACAACATAGAACAAAAGTACAAAGCACACATATGTACAAGGACAAAGGAACAAATCAATAGAAGACCAGCCAGAAGGGCTGACCACAAAACAAAAATGCAGATACAAACAATACACAATTAGTAACACAGTGTAATACAAACATAAGGGAAAACCCCAGGACAAAACGCACACAAAACAAGCCTGCTAACACCTCAAATACATACAGAGAGGCGAGAAACATACAAGAATAAGGACAATAACAATAAAGAAAACAGATCCGCCATAACAAACGGAAGGCAAAACATAACAAAGAGCACACGCCAACAGCCTGAAGGGCACACAATATGACAAACAAGTGCACACGACATCCATAACCGAACACACAAACGCATAGGAACCGCACACCCCCCCACGAGCCATACAAAAAAACCCACAAAACAAACCGGAGCACGCAGGAACCGGGAAACAATACCCACCCCACCCACTCACATACACACCCCACAACCAGGCAACACAAAATACATAGAAATCACTTGCGAGGAACATCGGAAGAAACGTACTTCTCCGGGAACAGCTCACAAGGATATTTCGACTTGTAAGCTTCCCAGACGAGATCTTCAAGGTCGGTAGGGTTGTTGATCCCCCGCGCTCGAGCGGGTATCATAAACTCGGGAACATCTATATCTGGCGGCATCGGCCAATGCCTAAGGTCACTGACGCAAGTCGCATAACGAGGCTGGGGAGCGCCAACCACGCCCTTCGAGGAAGCAGACGACACCGGAGAAGCGGACGAGGGTCGCCGAGCCTGCCACGCCTTCGCCATCGGAGCAGGTGTCGGACGCTGAGACGATAGCACTTCCACGGATACCGCAGGAGACACGGAAGGGACTGCAGGAAACGGAAGAGGCGGCTAGACCGCTGCCGAGGAAACGGGTAACGAGGAAGGGGCCACAGAACATCCAGAGCGAGCATCCTTTCTCAACATCACCACCAGGCCACCCCGCTCACCACCAACTACAGCAGGGGGAACCACCGCCCACGAAGAACCGGAGCCATCCGACGCAGGCAACGCACCTGAAGCAGGACCCTCGGACACCGGACCAGAAGTGGAGGCCGAAACGCCGGCACCGGCATCCTCAGGCAAGTGTACCTCCGCTACCACCGTAGTGTGCACCACATCCGGAGCCACCCCACCGTCAACGGAAGGACGACACTCGTCGAATTCGCCAACTTCAGCCCACGCAGAAGAACGCCGGGAACGCTTAGGCCTGGGCCGCGCATCATCAGACCCGGAGGCAGACTCAGCGACCCGCGCAGCACCAACCGAGCGAACCGACGCACGCCGCAGCACGGCAGCCTCCTCAACCACACGGGGCACCAGGCCAGGCACAGGAGGGAATTCCGGATCCACCTCATCTCCCAGCACAGCCGGGACAGACGGCGAGGGTGCAGGGACCGGGACAGACACAGCAGAGGAAGAACTGGAAGACGAGGGGTCTGAGCAAACGGCAGGCGGAAGAGGCGCAGGGACACCAGCTGGAGCACTAGGCGAGGACCCAACCTCTGGAAGAGATGCGGCAACAACAGGGGGCGCAACAGGCGGATCAACACCTGCTACAGAGGGCACCTCCTCAGCCGAAGAGACGTCCATACCCACCGATTCATCCCCCACAGGAAGGGGCGGAAAATCCTCCTCACTGAAGAGGTTCACTGGTGCAACAGGAGGCACAGAACAGTCAGCAGCCTGATGGCCCAAAAGACCACAACGATAACACGTCCGCGGCTGACGGGCGTAAAACACCCGAACGTTGTACCCCATAAGGCGCACAGAGGACGGAATATCCGCCCGGAGTCTCATGCCCAGGGTGCGAATGTTAGACCTCACACCCTTAAGAGGACTAGAAGACACCACGTTCACTCTCACACTAACAACTGCGCCAAACCGCCCGAAATACCGCCGTAGCAGAGCCTCTGGAAACTCCAAGGGAGCCCCATGCACACTGATGTAAGTAAGTGCACCACTTCTATCCGAGAGGGTGACAGTGCCCGCACCATCCGGCAGGGGCAGTGTCCGCCCCTCGTATCGCCGGAGAAAATCGCGATACGCCGCCTCCTCTGCAAACTTCACAATGGCCCTACGGGCCGTTACCAACTCGACCCCATAAATCGCAAACACAGGGACAGAGAGCAGTTCACAAGCCAGGGCAATCTCCGGGTAACCAGCCCGCAAAGAGAACTCTAGTCCCACAGACTGAGCCCGGACGACTGGGGGTAGAGGGACCCCCATCGTAACGCCACGTCAGCACAGGCGAGCAGACACACACCCGCCCCCAACCGGCCGAAACGGGCAAACAACACCAAACTGCTGTAGCGCCGATTTAACACGTCTGCCCCGCACCGAAGCTAGAGCCAGACTCCTGCGTAGAACAGTTAGTAGGTTACTGGAGACGTATTTCAGTACCTACTGTGTCATTTGTTGTAATTGTGATTATAGATCTGTTAGTTCTTGTTTCTTGTTTATTCCTCTGTGGTCATGCTTATGTTCGAGTTAGTTCATTATGCAGTCCGAGGGGCTGGTGTCTAGCTGTCATTGATAGTGTCACAGGAAGGATTTCGAGTAACGTCATTGACATTTCTTTTTGTTTTGTTGTAGTAGTTAGTACTTTATTGAATAAACTATGTTGTTATGGTTAACACTGTCTTTTCGTTACACCCCCACCCATTATTATTGTTATGCAAATGTTCTTCACACTCGACTAATAAAATTGAGACTAATTTTCTGAGCTTTGGATCAAATATACGGCACCACACAACAATAAATTATTGTTGTGAGAGCCCGTGACCTACTCGTTAGATTTGCTTCGGCGATTGGCGAAGGTCGGCGGCCTAAGTGGGGGGGATTTCAATTTTCATTGGGGTCTCGGCGTTTGCTCGCGCCTAGTCAATTGCTCATACATGGTCCTAAAGTGAGGAATGAGCTGTTTACTACACTGGTGTGTTAGCTAAGCAAGTCCTTCCTCAGGCGACCTAGTTGAATATCACGACAGGAATAAAGGTTAAAGAATAAAGAAAATTCTTAGAAATATTCAGAGCTAAAATTCCTTATACCAATTTCAATTTATTCCACAAATTCTCAACTCAAACTCTCACATTCGCCTTATTACGAACATTCATGCATTGATCCTTTGTTTTAAATTCTTACTAATCATAACTCCCAGATCCCTTTCGCAATCTTAACACCATCTAGCTCGTATCTTGTAACTCTATCATCATTTCCTAGCCTCAGAACTTTACATATATCAGCATTAAACAGCATTTGCCAATCATTTGACCACTTCAAAACCCTATCTAGATCAATTTGCAGTGATAGTGAGTCCTCCTCCGAATTAATTTCCCTACCGATTTTCGTATCATCGGCAAATTTGCAAATGTTGCTACTCAAACCTGAATCCAAATCATTTATATATATTATAAACAACAGAGGACCCAGGACAGAGCCCTGAGGTACTCCACTAACAACATTATCCCACTGTGACTTAACCCCATTTATACTAACTCTCTGTTTCCTTTGGAATAGCCATGCCCTAATCCAAGTTAATATAGCACCCCCAATACCATGAACCTTAATTTTTTTAATTAGTCTTTCATGTGGCACTGTATCAAAAGCTTTGCTAAAATCAAGGTACACAACATCACAATCCTTACCACTATCAACTGCCTCAACTATGCAGGAATAAAAAGTTAGCAAATTTGTTAAACATGAACGGCCATTTGTAAAACCATGTTACGACTCATTTATTAATTTATGTTTTTCAAGATGGAGACGAATTGTATTTGCAATTATTGATTCAAGTAACTTTCCCACAATAGACGTTAGGCTAATTGGCCGATAGTTTGACGCAAGTGATCTATCTCCTTTCTTAAAAATTGGTACCACATTAGCTACCTTCCATGACTCTGGCACTCTGCCTGACTATTGATTTATTATATATGGTAGACAGTGGCTCGGAAAGCTCCTTTTTGAATTCTTTAAGCACCCTGGCAAACACTTCATCCGGCCCTGGGGATTTGTTTGGTTTTAGTTTTTCTAATTGTTTAATTACATCCTCCCTGGTAACTGCTAAACTAGTCAACCTGTCCTCATCCCTACCCACATAGACTTGTTCGGCTGAAGGCATATTGTTAAGTTCTTCTTTAGTAAATACAGATATAAAATATTTGTTAAAAATACTACTCATCTCCTTGTCATTATCCGTTATTTGACCTGTCTCAGATTTTAATGAACCTATCCTTTCCCTAGTCTTAGTTCGATATAACTGAAAAAACCCTTTAGGATTTGATTTTGCTTACTCTGCTAAGGTACCTCCCTAACTTTCTGAGCACTTTGAGGGGCCTGCGCTTCATTCCTCTTCGTTGATATCCGTTTCGAGTGACCTGCAGGTTCACCACAACACTCATCTTCCAACACGGCAAAAGAATTTGATGTCCTTAGGGCGTCTGCAGACGGCCTTGTCAAGGTCTTCTTAAGACCCATGTCCTTAACGACATTCCACGACGAGGTCTTGTAATATTGTTGTACCTCCTCCCGTAGGGAATCCATTTCTGCCCTCTATAATAATGTTACTACAATCGGAGCTCCAGCTAACACAACCTCTCACTGCAAGACTCACTATCACTTCAAATTAATCTAAATAGGGTTTTGAAATGGTCAAAAGATTGGCAGATGCAGTTTAATGCTGATAAATGAAAAGTTCTGAGGCTAGGTAATAATGATAGAGTTGCAAGATACGAGCTATAGAGTTGCAAGATACGAGCTAGATGGTGTTGAGATTGCAAAGTCGGATTGCGAAAGGGATCTGGGAGTTATGATTACTAAAATTTTCAAACCAAAGGATCAATGCATGAATGTTCGTAAGAAGGCAAATAGGACACTGGGATTTATTAATCGAAGCTTTAGTAACAAGACACCTGGTGTGGTTCTTCAGCTATATCTTGCTCAGGTTAGGCCCCATTGAAATTACGCAGTTGAGTTTTAGTTGCCGTACTATAGAATGGATATAAATTCACTTGAACGGGTCCAGCGTAAGATGACAAAGTTAATTCCCTAAATTAGAAATCTTTCATATGAAGAAAGATTAACAAAGCTTAAATTGCATTCACTGGAAAGGCGATGAGTTAGGGGTGACATGATAGAGGTTTACAAGTGGATGAATGGACATAACAAAGGGGATATTAATAGGATAATATCTGTTTGTGGATTTGTTGACTTATTTAAGGCTTTTTATCCTGATAACTACAATAAACGTATCAAACATCAACATTATCAGGTCAGGGGAAGCACCCTTCAATTCCTAGAATCATTCCTCGATGACAATTTCAAGTATATTTATCTGAACGACGCCGCTAATTCATCGAATCTTCTAATAAATATTCCTCTCAAGGCAAACATTAACAAGTCTACTCCTCTTTCTCATTTATTTCAATGCCCTTCCCATTGCAACTCGATCCTATTCGGTTTGCTGATGACACAACCTATATTTTGCCTAATCCCAACCCTCTTTTTGTAAATAACATTGTGAATGCTGAATTAACAAGAAGAGTTGTTATTGGAAGAGTTCAGAGACAGCGTGATGCAGTCGCTGATGGAGGCACCGGTACTGCTGCACTCGTCCAAGTTGGTGATAGACGAGTCGACACTGGTTCGCCTGCTGTTGGAGTCTCCTTCCGACCCCTTCATTCGTCAACCTCTGGACCAGGGCCGGATTCAGGAAGGTACTTACGAAGGTTTTTCCTCTAGCTAAGAATGTTTTCCTTCTTAGCGCCTTCGTGGCGGCTTCGTCGGTATTCAAGTAGCTACTCTAAGTGGAAAAACCTTCGTAAGTTCATTCCAGGATCTAAGTGTGGTTTTGACCGCTCGTAGCTTTACGTAATCTGGATATAACTCAACTTTTCTCTACTACATAACACTGGGATCGATTTTAAGATTTTGGGACATAAACAAAAAATTATAAAAATTGAATCTAGTGAAGAGGAGTCCTTCGTGTTAGTTATATATGCATTCTCTGCTTGAAACTTAAAGTAAATATGTCTTTAATGATAGTAGAATTGGTTTTATAATATCAAGATATTATACCCGCAGTTATTAAGTAAATAAAGACTGGTGAACATGAAATATGAGAGAAGGTGATGAGCCCTGCCTGATGGGATCATTTACTATCACCAAATGCCCCTGTTCACCTAGTAGTAAGGGTGTACCTTAGCTATATATACCCTTTTCTAATTTATTTAGTTTGGTTTTATTTTGAAATTAAATCTGGGTGAGACATAAAATAAAAATATGCTGCACAAATGATGTTAGGTAAGGAGAAGGGTAAAAATGTCAAAAACTTTATTCATTGAATACTTAAAGCTATAATTATGACTATATAGACCATTGAAAAAGAGAGAGGGAAGAAGGGGTCCAAGACCTCTTCCTGTTATACAATTTGGGTGTGGGACAAGTAAATATCAAAAGAAGGCATCATGCCGGGAATGCTATGTAGCAGTAAGACAGTGAGGAGAGGCAGCTACTTATTTGAGAAATGCTTATTTTATTTACCTTATAAGCTGAGGCAACTTATTTTATTTGAGGAATACTCAGCTGATTCCTCTACATTTTGCATGGAACAAATTTGTGTCCAAGACCTCTTCCTGTTACACAATTTGGCTGTGTGTAACCAAACTCGAAGTGCTCTACATATCAAGGGACCCAGAATGTGGAATGACCTCCCGAATCATGTTAAAGGCTGTACCTCTCTCAACCAGTTTAAGAGTTAAACCAAGTACTGCTTAATTAACTCCATGTAACCTAACTTACCTCCTAAATATCAACCCATGTCTTGCTATTTTTTAAACAACGCTGTTCACCAACATGTGCAATTGCTGATTTATGCTATTTTAAACCCCCCTTTTTGTATTTTTTATTCCTTCTTTCAACACAATTTATACCTAATCCCGATTACTATTATGTTTTAGTCTAAGTGTTTTTTCCCCCACACCTTGCCCGAAATGCTATGAGTATTAGTGGCTTTAGGTATTGTATGTACTAGCTCTGCCTATAAATCCAACATTATGTTTGTAAATCAACTGTATGCACTTTTCCTGAATAAAATGTATTTATTATTTATTTTTTAATCAGTAAGTATTAAAAGAACGCACCAAGCTGGGAAGGCTATGTAGCACCATTGTGTGTACCAATAAACCAATTTTTTTTAACAGATAATGCACCTGTATGGTAAAACAAATCCTGTCAGCTGTAAAAATATTGATGAAGTTATTTAAATGAAAAATATAATGAAAGAAATATTACTGGTTTATTTTTATCCTATCTTTTTGTACTGTACAGTATATCCTAGGAAGTGAAAAATTGAGACATAATGCATAATTTAATGAATGATTAGCATGGATTAGCAGTTCAAAAGAAATATGACTATTACATATCAAAATGAGATCTTAATGATCCATGGTCAACATGATTTAATAAGGATAATACAGTACTCTATTTGTAATAATACAAACTATAATTTAAAATCTTTATTACTTATATTTTTATTAAGAAGATTAGGTATACACAGCAATGTGCTGCTACCCTATTCTATATGGAATATTACACAGTGTTACCTTACCTTACCTTGAGGTTACCTTGAGGTGCTTCCGAGGCTTAGCGTCCCCGTGGCTCGGTCGTCGACCAGGCCTCCTGGTTGCTGGACTGATCAACCAGGCTGTTGGACGTGGCTGCTCGCAGCCTGACGTATGAGTCACAGCCTGACGTATGAGTCACAGCCTGGTTGATCAGGTATCCTTTGGAGGTGCTTATCCAGTTCTCCCTTGAACACTGTGAGGGGTCGGCCGGTTATGCCCCTTATGTGTAGTGGAAGCGTGTTGAACAGTCACGGGCCTCTGATGTTGATAGAGTTCTCTCTCAGAGTACCTGTTGCACTGTAGATAAAAAGATAAATAGATAAAAGTGTAGATAAAAAACTAGCTATAGGTTTATCTAATACTCCCATCTCACAGGATGGTTAGACATACTGTACATGGAATCAATTTAGAAAATACCAGCCTCAATACAAAAAATAAATCAACTCTGACTAAACAACTCTTCGCAATTTTCACAAAAGGTAAGTACTGAATCATGGAAACATTATATTATAATTACTCTTAAAAATTTCTACAAGACTCCTCTCAAACAATGTATTTTTAAACATGTTTAGGTAAACACAGCAATGTGCTGCTTCCCTATTCTGTATAAAGGACCACACAGTGTAGATCAAAAACCAGCTACAAGCTCATCCAACATCCTCACCTCACAGGATGGCCAGTCATACATGGAATTAGGAGAGAACAAAATACTTAATGCTGATCTATTAGCCTCCACTGGCAAAATCTGGGTGCAGCACAAGAATATCTTCCAATATTCCTGAATGTATGAAGTAATTGCAGAGCTCAAAGTACCCTATACCATTTGGTATGAAGTCATTGATAACAGGGTAATCACAGATATAGTGTTGGAGAGTATGTTCTCTCAAGTAGGACTGAAAACAGATGTTTTTTTCCACCAAGAGAGCTATAAACCCATGAAACCGCCTACCCGCTGAAGCTGTAAATGCCAAATTCCAGCTAAAAAATATCATTAAGACAATTGGCGGGCCCTTTAACAAGCCGCCGGCTTTCTGTCCTCTACGAGGCCACTACATAGTTAGTGGCCCTTGGGTAAATTCAGTAAATATATACAATAATTGTCAGCGCATCTTCCGAGCAACAATGACAGCTACACAGTATCTCTTAGAATTACGTAGGTAAACAACAAATGTAACATTTGTTTAGTACAACGTCAGTGCTGGCTGTAGAAGTTGAAAAAACATTGTTTTACTTCGAAATATACTAATTTTATAAGAAAATTCGACGTAAATAGGAGGCAGTAGAGCTTCGACAAGCCAGCGCTAAATCTTCAACATGAAGAATGTTGCTGCTCTCTGATTGGCCAAACGAAACACAGTA
>NC_091166.1:26865623-26868123 GCF_040958095.1 Procambarus clarkii | reverse complement strand
GTGTGAGTTTTCATTCGCATATAGTCCTGGGGACCATTCAGGCTTGTTCGCATTTGTGTTCCTCACGTGTGCCCCAAAGAATGAGGTGATTTGGTGAAATGCTATGCCCAAGATTACCATCCGAGTTGCCGTCGGGGAAGTGGCTCAAATAGCCTCGGCTATCACTTCCTTTTGACGGCCGTGATGGTCAAGCGGATTAAGGCGCCCTGTAGTTACCAGTTGCGTTGCTTCTGGGAGTATGGGTTCGAGTCACTTCTGGGGTGTGAGTTTTCATTCGCATATAGTCCTGGGGACCATTCAGGCTTGTTCGCATTTGTGTTCCTCACGTGTGCCCCAAAGAATGAGGTGATTTGGTGAAATGCTATGCCCAAGATTACCATCCGAGTTGCCGTCGGGGAAGTGGCTCAAATAGCCTCGGCTATCACTTCCTTTTGACGGCCGTGATGGTCAAGCGGATTAAGGCGCCCTGTAGTTACCAGTTGCGTTGCTTCTGGGAGTATGGGTTCGAGTCACTTCTGGGGTGTGAGTTTTCATTCGCATATAGTCCTGGGGACCATTCAGGCTTGTTCGCATTTGTGTTCCTCACGTGTGCCCCAAAGAATGAGGTGATTTGGTGAAATGCTATGCCCAAGATTACCATCCGAGTTGCCGTCGGGGAAGTGGCTCAAATAGCCTCGGCTATCACTTCCTTTTGACGGCCGTGATGGTCAAGCGGATTAAGGCGCCCTGTAGTTACCAGTTGCGTTGCTTCTGGGAGTATGGGTTTGAGTCACTTCTGGGGTGTGAGTTTTCATTCGCATATAGTCCTGGGGACCATTCAGGCTTGTTCGCATTTGTGTTCCTCACGTGTGCCCCAAAGAATGAGGTGATTTGGTGAAATGCTATGCCCAAGATTACCATCCGAGTTGCCGTCGGGGAAGTGGCTCAAATAGCCTCGGCTATCACTTCCTTTTGACGGCCGTGATGGTCAAGCGGATTAAGGCGCCCTGTAGTTACCAGTTGCGTTGCTTCTGGGAGTATGGGTTCGAGTCACTTCTGGGGTGTGAGTTTTCATTCATATATATATATATATATATATATGTTTCATTGAATATGACCGCATATTCTGTATTTATTATTTTCTGGTTTAGGGCTTCTATCCCTCTAACTATTTTCTTAGCATCAGGGCTTAATTGAAATAGGAGTTCTCCAAAACTCATTTTCGTACTTTTAAGGTGAAGAAAAGAAGTGATTTACTATAGAGTGTATTACACTTATTTGTATAATTTGCACGACGTTTCGAACCTCCATGGTTCATTCTCAAGTGAACAGATCTTACAATACTAGTTGATTTTATACCCGCATTAGGTCAGGTGATAATACAATGAAGGTGAAAACATGGGGGGATACATAAGGGATAAACATAGGGGCTGCAGAAGGCTTATTGGGCCATACGAGGCATCTCCTATCTAAACACAAAGATTAATCCAGTGTAATTGGCCTGTTATGTTGGACATTGTCTTCTGTGTTGGCATCGATATGTTCTTGTCTTGTCCTTACTCTCATGGTGGGTAGAGTAAATAGTTCCGTGATTTGGGTGTTCATGGTAGGTCGCTCTATTCTTATGTGAATTGCCTCAAGAATTTGTAATCTTCTTGAATCTTGGGTTTTGTCTATTATGCAAGTATTCTTGTTCAACATTTCTCTTGTTAGAGTAATGTCATGGGCTTGTCTCATGTGATTCCTAGGGGCACCAGATTGAAGATGGCATGTCAAACGCCTCGTCAGCTTGGTCGACGTCATACCTATGTACTTACATTGAAGGTTACATCCTTCGTGGGGGCAAGTGTACATGTATACAACGCTTGACTGCTGTAGAGGGTTCTCCGTCAGCTTCGGGCTGTTTTTGATAAGGAGTTCGGAAGTCTTCTTGGTTTTGTAGAATATTATCAGGTTTATGTTTTGGTTAGGAGTAGTGCTTTTTACTCCTTTACGGATTATTTCTTTCATTATTCTTTCCTCTTTTATATGTTCACTGTGCATGGTTGATTTGTAATATAATTTTATTGGGGGTGTTGTGGTTTCTGTTCTAGGTTCTGAATTATACCAACGGTCCAAGTGTCTTCTTATAGCAGAGTTTATTTCCGCGTTGCTATATCCGGTGTTCACCAATACCTGAGTAACTCTTTCAAACTCTCTACTCACGTTGCTCCATTCAGAGCAGTGGGTAAGCGCTCGACGAATATAAGCATTGAGAACACTGGCTTTGTATCTTTGGGGGCACTCACTTCTACCGTTCAGGCATAATCCTATGTTGGTGGGCTTGGTATATACGTTGGTGCTTAAAGAGGTTCCTGTTTTTGTTATTAGTACATCCAAGAATGGCAGACTGTTATTTTCACTATTTTCATGTGTAAATCGGAGTATATTAATATATATATAATATATATATATATATATATTATATATATATATTATATATATATATTATATATATATATATATTATATATATATATTAT
>NC_091166.1:26777672-26862672 GCF_040958095.1 Procambarus clarkii | reverse complement strand
GTTGCCTTTGTGCCCAGGACCATCATTACCCCATCTGTAAATCAACAACCCATCGTTGCCTTCTCTGCAACGGCAATCAACCTGCAATTTCACACCGCTGTCCACGCAGACAGGAAAAGTCAAGGCCCAGGTTTAAACTAAGAAAGCCAACCCTCCTATCCCCGTCATCAGAGCCCCTGACGTTATACCATCACCACAGCTCTCACAACCAACCAGATTCCAAGTCTTACCAAACAGTGGCTCCTCCCACCAGTCAACCCAGCCTTCACAATGGAAGACCCAAGGCCAAACTAGCACCCTGACCACCTCTTGAATCATGTGCTGGCATTTTCCCTGTTCTTGTACGATTAGCGGAGAAGCTTACCGGACCCGACAACCACTGATTCGTCAGGGAACTGAATGTGTTGTACCTAGACAATGGCCTGGACCTCATCACAGCCCCAGACGCAAGTCTCACTACCTCCCCTACCACACCGGGAACTTCCACAAGGTCGACTGCTATGTCGATATCAACTCAGACGTCAGCTCCACTAAAGACCCAGGCTACACAAACAGCAGTATCTTCCATTCCAGCCCCAAAAGCTACCACCAGCACTGTCCCAGCAGAGGCACTCGTAGACGTGCTCTCTCCGACCACAACCACCACCACCGACGTGACCGAACCAGCTTCTACCGTAACTCATCGACTCTACAGCCAACCTCATGCTGAGAGACCAAAACCACCAACAACGAACTACGTCACGAACTCCTCAGACTAGGAAATTTCAGTAAGAGCTCCATTGTCACGACACTTCCCCGACTCCATTCAAGATCTCCTCATGGAGGGCACTTCACCAAACTCCAATGACAACACAGCTATGTCAACTAGCTGCAAGACTAAGAAAAAACTGAAGACCTACAGGCCTGTATTAACTCACCAGCACTATAATTGTTATAGCTTGCCCTCTGTGACCACCCCCTTCCCCCCCCCCCAAAAAAAAAAATCCATCCATTTACAGATCTCCAGTATCAGCTATTGATTGATGAAGATTAAGCCACCCAAAAGGTGGCACGGGCATGAATAGCCCGTAAGTGGTGGCCCTCTGGAGCCATTACCAGTAACAAGAGCTTATACTGGAGATCTGTGGAGGTGCAACTGCACCCTGCGTGACGGGAGATGTCTCCCGTGTATCAGCTATTGGTAATGTCTCCAAAAGGACCTCCACTTATGGGTGTATAATGCCCGTGCCACCTCTTGGATGGGTTAAGTTTTATCAATCAATCCATTTGGTCACAACTCGCTACTTTCTCACTACACACAACACCTCATTACTCCATGTCAAACATCCATCTTTGCTGCTGACCCAAGATCCTATTGTGCAGGATCCAACTACACATGTTGCATAGGGTCAAGTTCCGCCTCCACGAAAACCTCGTTCTCTCCACTGCCGAGATTTTAGCCCAAATCTCCGCCCCCAACGTATCACCGGCCGACATCCAGATGACAAGAAAAGGTGTTCACCTGGTCTTTTCCATTGTTCGGACCAAGAGAAGATATTTACTACCACCGCCACGACGGCCCGGCAAGATGCTGGCATCATCCTCACGCCACCACCACTGCACTTGGCAGACAGGACCGTGTTCGCCAGGAATAACCAGTACATGAATCATCGACCAGAGCGACGACGAGGACATCCTCGCCAGCATCAACGAATAGAACCCGACGCTGACTGATTAGAAAAGCTGTTGAGGAATGGGACTCACTAGTGAGCATTCTGCATCTACGTCCGCCTCCAAGATAATGTTAATGAAACAAGACTAAAACCAGTACACTAAAACAGAAGCGATAAATAGACAGGGAAAAAGGAGGAATCCCCTCCTCCATTTTAAACTGAGACCCAAATATCACAAACAAGGTTATCGCGAATAACCGAACTCAATTACGGGCTCACCATAGCCCGTGCTACATGGACACTTCGTTCTGAGTAGCTAAATCTGAAAACAACAACAGCTTCATCACAATCGACTTGAGAATGGTTCAGGACGGACCGAAACGTCGTCGTCCTTCACCTTCTAGTGTGTGGTCTGGTCAACACCCATATGACCATTTTTCACCTTTGAACATTTACGCAAGCGACGCTGTTATTTAGAGCATTGCAAGCTTGATCAGTAAATCAGAGTTCGAGTGCATCACTTTACTTCTGGAAAAATGTGGAGATTATACTGCATTTATTTGTTTTGATGGCGACTGCAGTTATGAAGGCTTACATCTATGGAAAATATGAGCCTCTGGATCCCGAAGAAAGTGTTAACTGGAATTCGTTAATGCCCAAGGAAACCTTCGAGGAAAAAGAGCACAGTATAATTAAACAAAATCCCAGTTAGCCTTTAGAACGTCAAACTCTTAAAATTTCTGTCCGCGCTGTCCAATTTCCAAGATGTACCAACAGAGGTCGTGAAGGCTGCCGATGCCCCTTCCAGATACTCAACATGCTTAAAGCAAAATGTTCGTCAGATAAACACCCGTCAAGTTTAACCCATGACATGACTTATGACATACCGCTGGAGATCATAGAGGAAGGCTACTCTCCTGATACTCACCTTCATCGAGGCAAAATGTTTAACAGCCAGACACAAACGTCCAATCAATGACATCACAGTTGATATCCCAGACTTCTTAAGTGATGGAGAATTGGGATATATAGTGACGCTCAAGGATGTAGTGCCCCGGGCTGACAAACTCAAACACTAACAAATAATGTTCGTCAATTTTACGACAATAACGAACACCTTACATGTGAAATGTCAATGCAGCTGGTGTTACATTTAGACGCTACAGGCGTTCGAGGCCGCTCGCTCACTTCCAGAGAAGTACTCGAATTTATGTCTAAATATATTAAAAACCCTAAAAATTCAAAATCAAATATTCCAAGTTGTAATTTTATTGTTTATATTAAGCAATGAAATATCAATTATTTATATAAAATGAAATAAAACAAGTTTTAATAACGTGTGACTCATTTACCAAATTTAGCATGTGTTTCCTTATCTTGAAGTGAAACTGTGTTCTCGCCTCTTAAATCATTGTTCAACCAATGTGTTTTGTGTAAATAATGAATGAAGTCGCTTCTTAAAATTAAGCTTCCCTATGGTGGCATAACCCCTAAATATGCAATAATTGAAAACTGGTTCGATTTCAATTAAACTTTTTTTACTAGTTGAATATGAAATTGGCTTCAACTGGTCCAAGTCTCAGCATCGTAGCATAAACAGGAAGGTAGAATATTGAATTGTCAAATTTTTCCAAAATGGTCAAAAATGAACATCAAACAAGTGCCAACTGATATCATGTCTCTGCTAAGCTATCACAATAGCATATAATAAAGTATTTTAATTATTAGTTTTATGCCAATTTTTTTTTATATATATTTTATTTTCCCAAATTTGTTTCTCTTTTTATTGGGCAATTTGCGTGAAACTTGAACACCTTACAAAACGTAAGCCTATTTGTAAGGGTACCAATTTGGGAGAAAATTGGTTCATGTCAACCTCAACCACAGGTGACAGAATCTGTCAAAATTTATTTCAAACAAATTTACTAGTCCACTTTCCTTTTTTTATTCAATTTACATGAACCTTGCACCTTATATGTAGCGTTTACTTCTCTACAATCTCTAAAGAACGTTATTCCTAAGTTCATTTTTTATTTTATAAATATTTGCAAACATGAAATATTGGCATAAATTTTGGGGGAACTTTGACTGTTTGTTTTAGTAAAACTAAACATTTTGGATAACCCCCCTTTGAGAAACTATTAAATGCTAATGTGACAGATGAGTGTCAATAAATTATTTCATTTGAAACTTATACTGAATTATTGATGAGTAAAATTCGTTTAAATATTTTTCTCTCCCCCCTTTCTATTTAGGTTGCATGTTGAAACTTGGACCAGTTGCAGCCATTTTCATTTAAAACTGAAATAAAGTTTGATTGAAATTCAGCAACTTTCACTTTTCCCGAGTTACACATTTAGGTTGTGGGGGGGGGGGATGGGTTGGTTGCATTTATGTGAAAAAAAACATGGTTAAGAATAATAAGGAACATTATACCAAGATCCTGGTATCAAAGGTTAGGTTCAGGTCGGTTAGGTAAATGCATAAACATTTTCCTCCCATAAATACGACACATTCGAAGTTGGGTAATGGGCGGGTTGGGGCAGGGTGTACATTTAAAGTTAGGTAAAGGTAGATAAGGGGCAAGGTGGCTGGTTGATGTCCAAAATCAAACACACTTACTCAACAATATAGGTACAATATTGAACATATATACAAGCTTGTTAGGCGAAGGGGCAGTTAGCTTTATATCCATAAGGAAGTAATTATCAGAAGGAGGCATCAAACCGGGAAGGCTATGTAGCATCATCAAATGTCCGGGATAATCAGATGGCGCTATATATCACCGAGGATGCCAATACGAGAACAGAAAAGCATAAGGCGAATGATATAAAAAGTATCCGAGTCACCAAGAATACGATTGAGGGACAAGCAACCGCGGGGGACGGACGGAAAACAAGACAGGCTCGTCCCGGAAGTCAGGACATTCAACAAGGATATGCACAACCTTAAGAGGTACAATGCAATTTGGACAATAAGGAGCAGGGCGGCGCTCCAAGTGACCATGAGTTAAGCAAGTATGTCCAATATGCAACCTCGCCAGAGCCGTTTCCCATCGCCGGTTACGGTGGTAGGACGACGGCCAAGAGGACACAGAACTCTTAAGAGTTCGCAGTTTTTTCCATTAACAGAAAACCAACAAGCCTGCTAACGGGTATGGATGGAGGAATGAATAACCGGGTAAAAATCTGAATAAGGAATACCTTTACGAAAGATGGGACAAGAGCGGACAGCTTCCCTGGCGGCAGTGTCCGCACGCTCATTAAAAGAGACACCAATATGGCTGGGAACCCAACAAAACTCAACCGACAAATTTACTGTGAACAAGAAATAGCCAATGTTGGATTTTGACAACCACTGGATGAACCGGATTAAAGGACCCGAGAGCCATGAGGGCACTTCGAGAGTCCACAACAACTACAAAGGAAGATTGACAACGAGAAAGCAGGAGACGAAGAGCAGAGAGAATAGCATAAAGTTCCGCTGTGAAGATGCTAAATCTCAGGAGGTAAGTGACACATAAGTGCTGTCAAGAAAAATAACAGTAGCCTACACCTTCCGCAGACTTTTATATCAATAAAACATCACTTTTCTAAGAATATAGATACAATATTCACCAAAGATCCAAGCAGGTTAGGTGTAGGTCATTAGGTATATACCCAAAATCAACCCTTTCATATCAATGAAGTTTCAATATTCGACAAAGGCCACTGCAGGTTAGGAACATGTCTGTTAGGTTAATGACCCAAATTATTACTTTCCACAATATGACGAATTACAGGCTAGGTCTCGGGTGGTTTGTAATAATGTGAGGAAAAAAATATATCTAGTAACAACACACGTCTAAGAATATATTAGTAAAATCTGTTTTAATCCTGAGTAGAATGGAAGTTTGAGGTAGACATTAACAGTTCTGACAGCTAACTTTTGCTCTGGACGAGTTGTACATAGATACATTTAGTAAAATATGGCTTTTGGGTTGATAATTAGGATAATTTAGTGGAATAGACTTAAATTGGGATAATTTGGATGAATTTAGCTTATGTGTTAGGATAGGATAGGTCTGGTTTGGTATGGACTAACTGTGCTATGATACGAAACATTTGGATGCATTTTGTGGAAATTGTCTTAAAATAGGTTAAATTGAGGTGGAACAGCATAAATTTCGTCAACTTTAATCAACTCTAGCTTTGGATGTGCAAGGTTAGGTAAGGTTGTGTAGGGTAGGATATATATTTTAGAGGTGCAGAAGTAGCTTGCAAAACAGAATAAATTGCCCAATTTGGGACTGAGTTATAGCTAGCTCATGTGTTGGAAGGACGGAGGTAACATGGGCTTCTATGTGAGGATATGGGATACTTATATTTAGTTAGTTCAGCTTTTGCTAGGTTGAATTTGGTCAAATTTGTGTAGTATTAGTAGAATTTTTGCTAGATGTAGATAAATTTATGTTCTAATAGGAGGCATTTGATAAGATATAGTAAATTTGCTTAAACTATCAAAGAAATTACTGATATCACCTAACCAAACCTAGCCTAACCAAACATAACTAAGGCTAGAACCACTATAAGTCTGCTGGATGGTTTGTCTAAATAAATATGGGTGACGTGATTGAGAGGATGTAACAAGGGAATTAATAAGACATTAAAACAATGAACATATGCTTGATGAAGAGTTCAGCAGTAATAATGTTTTAACATTTATGGAAAATGCATGGTTGTTTTTTATATTGAGATGATAGGATGTCAGATATACCATTAATATATGCGAAATACTGACTATTTGGGGGTTGGTTAATCTCGGCAAATTGTAAGTGATGTCCTAAACATACCTAGACAAATATTATGCAAATTGTGTATTGTTTGACCAAGTTGGGTGTGATTGAATACCACAACAACAACAACAAAGATCCCCACTACAACCACAACAATGACTACCACAACAACAACCACCACCAACCCAAAAACCAAACCACAACAACCACCACCAACCCAAACCCCAAATTACAACATCCACCACAACAACAACCACAAGTCACCACCACAACAACCAACACAAACCACCACCATACCAACAACCACGGGAACAATCACTACAACACCACCACAACAAGCACCACAAAAACCAACAACAATCACCACATCACAACAATAACCACAACAACAACCACCAACACCAAAACAACAAACCACTACAACAATGACCACCGTCACAACTTCAGCTACAACAATCACCACGTCAACCACAACCATACCTGTTGGAAATTTCCTGCACTATGACTAATATTCAGTACCTTAGGACACTAGTACTGTAACATTATTTACTAACTCTACTAACATATAGCTTAGCACTAAGGAGTTTAGTTTATTAACGCGTAATAGAGCATCATTCCCCAGAAATTCTACTCAGATGTTGCATCAGCACATGACGAATGGGACAATTATTTACACTTGAGAGAATCGTCCCAAGTTCTCTTTATTCCACATTTCTTTGTTAATTATTATTTAGTAAATTTATTGTTACAACCATGTTCAGTGACATACAGCTGATATGTTTATCTTCACTATTAAACCGTATTGTTTATTAGCTGATAATTCACGCGATTGCGAATTGTCACTCAGAGCATTCATAGATAACAATTTCTACCCAGCACTAAATAAAGCTTGGCTGATATGAATCATTAAGAAACGAGAATTTATATATTGTCAAATAAGGCAAATTAATCTCTAAAGTTTCTGATACGCCTTAGTTCCATTAACTCGAGGTATTCAATAGAGCGTAGAAATATTCAACAGGTCACAGCATGTGCGCGAGTGAGCCCGAGAAGGGGAAGGCGGCAAGCGACGCCATAGTCAACGAGGAGTGTGTCTTGTAGCTGGCCAAATTACCGTCTTCGTAAAGAAACATCCGTGCACCTACGGACGGTAGCAAGGCGTGGCAGCTTCATTACTCTGAGACCTTCTTCAGCACATTATCGGGTTCTATAATTTGTTTCTTGTAGCTACATCAAACTATTAGATAGGACGTTGTGTCGTTACGAGGCATGACTACCACCAAACTCTGAAGTCGCTTTCCATTCTACTATTCATATTAATTTTCCATAAATATTGGTGGAGTCGTGCTTTCTCCAATAGATTTTACATTTAACTCGTATTTCAGCTGGAGTACCAACGCAAGCAAGACGAATACGTCCTCGACGCTCACGTGTTCCTAGCTGTAGCCTGATGAAACACGGTTCTTGGCGACCTATCATTTACGTCTATTCATCCCACAGCTAAGCTGTCTTTATAGTTTTCGTATATAAACCTTTGTGGGAACCGACTTGTGAGATTTATATTTAATTTATATGAATTTATATAGAATTTATATTTACGTTAATTTATATATTTCGATAGCAATTGGTATGATGCTAAGTGGACTGTATTTTTGCAATAATCTCTCAAATCGATCCTTACACATTAGGGGGGAGGGGTTTATATTGAATTTATATATATGCAGCCAAACTACAGTATTATACTACATATATTAGTATACATTGAAGAGGTTCTTTATTATACAGCAGGCTTAGTCCACCAGATATAGCTAGGATGTAGACACCAAATTATCCTCGTGAGGCAGCTTCCATCACCCAGTAACTGATATACCAAGCTTGCTTGCTTCCTCTTGTTCCTGTCAAAGGGCGCTAGCTATAAAGCCAGAATCCTAATATATGAAAGGTATATCAGAGAAAACACTGTATAATGATTCAGATAAGGACCAAGGCTTAATTACCTTTTTTGAGTCGATCATTTGTGTTCTCACCAGTTCGCCCAATATCTACCTAACATTAATGGCCAAAAATGATTAGATAAACGGGTTTCAGAAAAACACTTCCCTTGTGATTGATGACCGTGTTGATGATGGAAGACCTTTGGTTTCCATAACACTTCGTCCAAGAGAATTTATAGGAACCGAATTTGCCCCACGACTCTCAGGTCTTAACAACGGCTGACCACTCCTTCACCACTACTACTGACGCCTCGCTCACTTTGTAGAGATGTCAGTAACTGATAGAAGGATCACATTTACTTTATTTTGATACTGATAATTAAGTTAATTTAAATAAGATGTTTTTTATGATGTTAAAAGTCCAAAGACTAATGTATTTAAGAATAATTCCCACCAAATAGCTGGTGAATTATAATAGTATGTGGCAATGATATCCCGTTTTCTATTGACGGAAAATTCCACTACAAGCTACATTTTCTATGGGTTAACTTGTGTATATAACGCAGCAATATTATCTGCAATTGCCTGTAATATTATTATATGGTGTCGGATTTTCCGACATTTATACCAATTTATTTCATTAATAACATTCTTGCATATAAATTAATTTGTGAATATATGATTAATGTAGTATTCCATTATTACATTATCTTGCACATTATTAATTATCTTTACTGATTAATGCCCCCAAAGTCTGTGGAGGGATTTGGTCCTTAAATTATAATATTACAGTTCATATTATACAGTCTTAGATTTCATTTATATTTTATGCGAGACCCATAGATCACTGGTTCTCAAATTTATTCTCTATTTAAAGGATGGTCCTTCGAAGGTATTTATGATTTTATTAACTATTTTGGAGCCAATTTTCCCACAATACCGTCATATTAATTAACAACAGTTACAACGCCAAAAACACACCACAACGACCACCACCATAACAACCATCACTACACATACTACAACCACAAGATCCACCACCAACCTTTCAACAAACAACCACATCACTACAGCAACAACTGACACTACCACCAAAAACACAACAAAAACCACCACCACAACAGCAACCACCCCAAAAATCAAAACCACAACCTAACAAAACCTCCAACAACAACCACCAACACAACAACTACCAATACTACAACCACCACAACCACGAAAACAATCACTACCACAATTACCACCACCACAACAATCACAAGAACCAACAACCACTCAACAACAACAATCACCACCACAACAACGATTATCACAAGAACCACAAATAAAACAACAACCCCCCCCCCCCACCACCACAAGCACCACCACCACAACAGTAGTGGAAATGGCTCCATATTGCAGCCGTTTTGCTTTTTCCGATGGCTGATGGCGTAGGTTTTTTTCCATGTTACCAACGGCTGCAATATGGCGTAGGGGGCGTTTAAAAAATTTCCGACGACTGCCTCTAGCCAGGGGTATATTTTTCAATTTTTATTCGTCAGTACCTCGTAGTCTCCTAATATTTCCATTCATTTCTCGTCCTCTCCGTTCCATCCTATATAATGTTCCAAAAGGGTGAATAAAAGGCTCCCACCTAGGCCCTGTCATTTTTGCTCAAGGGAATTAACCGGCCGCTTCCCATCGCACTTATATTTCATTAACTCTGCAATGACATCGTTAATGGTCAATGACGTCATCCAATCTTCATCTTCCGTGAATAAGTACGTTCTTTGTAATGGTTTATTTATTCCCATTTTAAATATTTATGTGAAGGTGGGATTAAAAGGCCGCCCTCTGTCCAGCCTAATGTAATGACGTCATCCATAATCTTCCCATATTAAGCTCGTTTTCCTTAATGAGGTATTTCCATACTGTTTCCCACTTTCTAAGATCATTTTCTAGCTAATATTGTATATTGAACATAAGAAATGAGTTCGACCCTGAATTCACATCCACATCTCCCATTCATATGAAAGACTCAGATATGGGATTACTACTGAATTTGTTGAAGTCTAAGTGCATGCTAATATGTGTTGCATAATTTTTCAAAACAGGCTACATCATCACTCAGACATTTTTATTTAATTCCTCCCTCACTGCTACTCCTGTGTACGTCTCATAATAGCTCGAAAACATGCCCCTACACCCTTATGTAGCATATACCCATTATGCCCAATCAAAATACTCAATGTACATGTATGTGAACGAGATTAGGTGGATATATATAGGAGCTGCTTCGTAAGTGTAAATTAAGGCCTCCTGCAGTTACCTTCAATCTGATGGTCTCAGCCTTAATAAAAACGACATCATCCCCAATACGGACTGATCCACCAATAGGGTCCGTTGCTTTAGCTCCCCCATGATGTTACAAGCTGTTCCAGTAAGGGACCCAGTCTCTCATTAGCACATTCCCTTAATTTCTTAACAACACAACTGTTCTCGGTGTCATTATAGACTATGGCCTTGTAGCCACTCGCATTTTCTCTCATTGTATCATTGCTCTTATTTTTATATTCAATTCATCGACCCTACCGAAGCAACCTAACCTATAATAAACAAAAAACAATGATTTCTGTAGTAATAAGATGCATTATTTTAGCGGCGCATGACGTCACAAAAGCGGGTTCAGAGAGGGATTAATATTGCCTTACATTAACATAGATGTGTGGCAGGCTCACAGCGACCCGACTTTTAAACTATTAGTGACGTCACAAGATGCTCAATGAGGCCTTGGCATCATACTTATTTATGTAGTATATTTACCGTTATTAATAAAAAATGGCTATACTATCCATCCCCCAACCTAACCTATCCTCATCACAGAAGGCACCAAACTGGGAAGGCTATGTAACACCATCAAATGTGCGGAGTAATCAGAGGGTGCTAAATAGCACCAAGGATGCCAATACGAGAACAGAAACGCATAAGGCGAATGATATCAAAAGTATCCGTTTCACCAAGGATTCTATCAAGGGACAAATGACCGCGAGGGACGGTCGGAAAGGAAGACACATGCTCATCCTGGAAGTCAGGACATTCAACAAGGATATGCACGACCGTAAAAGGGGGAATGCAATTTGGACCATAAGGAACAGGACGGCGCTTCATTAAGTGACCGAGAGTTAGGCGTGTATGGCCAATACGCAACCTCGCCAGAGCCGTTTCCAATCGCCGGTTACGGTGGTAGGAAGGAAGGCCATGAGGACACACTACTCTTAAGAGTACGCTGTTTGTTACCAGTAATAGAAGACCAACAATCCTGCCAATGGGTAAGGATGGAGGAATGAATAACTGAGTAAAAGTCGGAATAAGGAATACCTTTACGGGAGATGGGACAAGAGCGGATAGCTTCCCTAGCAGCAGTGTCCGCATGCTCATTTAAAGAGATACCAATATGCCTAGGAACTTGGCAAAAGTCAATTGATTTAAATTTACTGGAAATAAGAAACGACCAATGTTGAATCTCGACGACCACTGGATGGACCGGATTAAAGGATCCGAGAGTCAACGACAATCACAAACAAAGAATGACAACGAGAAAGCAGGAGACGAAGATCATAGAGAATATCAAAGTTCAGCTGTGAAGATGCTAGTCTCTGGAGGTAGGCGACACACAAGTGCTGTCAGGTAAAACAACAGTAGCCTACACCGTCCATAGACTTAAACCCACCGGTGAAGATGGAAACGGAGCGGGAGTGCGAAGAAAAGTGCTCAAGGAAAAGGCATTTCAGAAACGTAGGAGGGGTAAAAACTTTAGTGATGCGGGTCAAGGATGTACAAAACTTCGGAAAGGGGACTCTCCACAGGGGCAAGGAGGGAACAATATAAGGAGAAATATTTGAAATACGAACTGAGAGAATCCTGTAAGCGAGATAACCGGACAGAAAGAGGGAGGTGGTGAAGAGGAAGAGGAACTACAGGAGAGGTAAAAGTTAAAGCACGACAGAGGCGAGAGGAAGGTTGTTGGAAGGACCACGCAAGAAAGGGAGGACAGTAGCGATCACGGCGGTCCTGAGAGATAGGAAGGCAGTGTCAACATACAACACAGGTTTAAGAATTTACATTTTAGTCATCCACAACTTTAATCATTCATTATGCAGTGATAAGTTCAAAACTAACTACCCAAATGTCGTATTGCAATTTAATCATAATCGTACGTTTGGCAGTGTAGCAGATAAGCTGTCCATATAGGAATCTCCCCCAATCCATAGGTCAGTCTAACTCTAGGTCAGTTGAATATTGTGAAGCCACTGGTTTCGCAATATCTAACTTCACTGTCTCATATCTATCAACTCGACCATGTACATGTGAGCTTTGCAAGGCCCTTACACTAGGACCTTTTCACCTGTGCCAGGCCAGATGCGCTGAATGCTGGATAACTAACGCCAATCCTCAGCGTCAGTGTGTTCTTTTCTGTATACAATGTTCAGAGATGTCTCGTGGATATTATGATAAGATTTGTCCCTCGTGGTCCAAAAGGTTTTGTGCTACCTGTAAGTACCATTGTGGTTATAACTGTAGAAATTACCCATGTACCTGTTGCAAGTTATAGTATATTAATAGTAACTATAGAAAAATGACAACAGCAGCAGCGGATATTTTGTATTAATATTTATAACACACACGGTCTTTAATAACTATAAATTGCTCAATAGCAGCAGCAGTTAAAATTTATATATAAATTATTATTACTTGCAATTAGCTGTAGAGCTATACATCTATGCAGCATTCCTTAAAGAAATACACATGACTATGGGGCACTTGACAGCTGGGTGGACAGCGCTTCGGATTCTTAGTCCTGAGGTCCTGGGCTCGATCCCCGGTGGAGGCAGACACAAATGGGCAAAATGTTTCTTTCACCCTGATGCCCCTGTTACCTAGCAGTAAATAGGTACCTGGGCGTTAGACAGCTGCTACGGGCTGCTGCCTGGAGGTGTGTAACAAAAAGGAGGCCTGGTCGAGGAAAGGGCCGCGGGGACGCTAAGCCCCGAAATCATCTCAAGAAGATGGGAATTAACTAAAATCTACCGTTCGCATCCCCGAAGAATACCCATTTTGCATGTATCTAGATGATGTTGATCGAGTCTGATACTAGTTCAGATTCAGTGTACTCAGAAGCGTCATCTCATCAAAGCGTCCAATACGAAAGTAAGTCAATTATAGCATTCTGCAATATTATACCATTCCCCATTATTGACATTAATATAAATTTCATTATAGTCAATTATTATTATTTATATAGTTTTAGGCTCACCAGCTCAGCAATTAGTGGAGGAGGAATATCCTCGTGAGGGTGGTGGTGGTGGTGAGAAGCCTAGCACTAGCCAATCTCACTCACCAACACCATAAGACAATAACAGGGAAAATCTAAATCGTAAGTAGCATCCTCAATTATTAGTATATTTCAATAACGGTATTATTAAAAAACTTCCTATATTCAATTTTATTTTTGGAAACCATAATTCTTTTTACTTATGGATTCGCGACTAGAAGATGATGAGGACACTCTGCACCTTGTTTGGGAGGCTGATTCCGATGTGGAAGCCAGTCAGTCTATTGCCAATTCTCCACAACCAGAAGTCATAAATAATTTCAATGGGGGTTACATGCGCCATTTGTACAGTATCCCAGATTATGCCCAAGGGGATCCCGCTCATTATTTAACTACATATCGCGATTATTTTATACGACAATTAGAATTTGTTTGATGCCGTTCACTCCAATTTCCCTCCTGCCCTATTGATTTATCCAGATTTGTTAATTTACAATGGCTTAATCAAGAAAATGAACCTAATTTTGAGGGAGAGTTACCCATAAAGGCAAAGCAAAACACTGTCTAGACACAAAGCAGGTGTTGTTGAGGATCAATGGATCGCTGAACTAGATAAGTTAGAACAGTTCCTTGCCGAGACAGAATGCTCGAGTCTAGCTATACAGAGCATTTCTGGATTTTATATTAATTCCATAGTCGTTCAGCATCCTATCCGGCTTGGTGATTATGTACCTTATCAAGATAAATTGTGTGCTTCAAGGCATGTTTACAACCCTAAAGGTGAACAAAATGCATGTTTAATTCAATGTTTAGCAGCATGTGTTTGTGTACACCTCAGGGGATGACATCAGGCAACATTGTCAAGCGTTCAAAGTTCTCTAGGTGGTGTCTTAGATTTGTTCGTTGGAGTGAAGACATTGAAATTCCCACAACTTCTGACAATATTAATAAAATAGAAAGCATGAATAAATTAAGTATATTTATTTATGTACTTGTGAAGATAACTGGTACTGTATTAGCTTGGCTAGGAAAGGCAGGGAGCATTCTGCCCGTAAAGTACCATTGCTCATGCTAGATGATCAGCATCAAGTTCTTATCAAGGACTTCAGTCAATATGTCCATAACATGCGTAACCATTCAAGTAAAATGCCTAATAATCATATTTGTTTTTGTCATTTGTGCTTAATTCATTTAACCCCCAAAGCTGTGCGAGATCACGAAGAGTCATGTTAAGGGAAATTTTGACATTTTTCCCTGAAAAACATCAAATAAGTTAAAAAAGTGCAGTCGTGTATTTATACTTTCTCATGCTGCATATTATGATTTTAAATGTATATTGGACCCCCCTCCTCCCTCCAATCCCCAAGGAATGATTAACAAGTGACAAAAAGCTATGGCATATGCTTATATCATCATCAACAGGGACAGGGAATTGGAGGTGGTGGAGAAATTAACTTATAGGGAATGAACCTGTTAATCATTTCATAGATACGTTGAAGAGTTCATGGACGAGAATTAGGTCCACAATGCCTAAATATGAAATATCCATGACACGAGCACATTGGCGAGTTTACAGACGGCAAACCACAGGTGGAATGTGCTATTCCCCGTTCAAATCAGCTAAAGACAGGCACGTCACCATGACTATGCCATAAAATTCAATAATAATCCAGCTGCATATTGCCGTTGGTGCAACATACTATGTAAGAATTCCTATAAACATTTGTATACTTTCTCGCACAATGCAGCTTATGACCTCGGGGTAATTTTGAATGAATTGTCTAACCTCCCTAACCGTAAAATCGATATTGCCTCCAAATATGGATTCAAGTTCGTGGAAATGGATATTGGTAAACTTCAGTTTATGGATAGCTTAGCTTTACTGAATGGTGGGCTGGATAAACTAACCAATGAATATATAAAGAGTGGTAAACTACCAGATATACCTTGTATGCTAGAAGACGTCCTTGTAGCTACCCAACATTTATTAAAGACAGGCAAACATATTCTGTTATGATAACTTTTCTTCTCTGGATAAATTAAATAAACCCGCTCTTCCTCCCCCCGAAGCATTCTATAATAGTTTAAAACACGAGGCTATAAGTCAGACTGATTATGATCAGGCTAAGGAAGCCTTTAATTTGGCGAAATGCAAGACCATAAGGGATTACTTTAAGGTCTATTTGAAAGTGGATTCTGGACTATTGTGTGATGCTTTTTGTGACGGTGTTCCCCCCCCTTATATTTCTCCCACGCCTCCTGTAAGAGTCATGTCCACTTTACCCGAGCGTTCTCTACGTGGCAGGCATCAGTTTGATATATGTAGGAGAATGTAGTGTTCTCGGAGTGCCGAGAAATTTGTAAAAGAAGAGTATTTTGGCCTGTGGTTTAGGCCCTTTAGGAAGCCAATATGGCGCTGGCTCTTCTGTTTTGCCGCCAAAACTGTGTGACGTCAGTGACACCAGATTGGTCACCGACAGCGACGTGGCACAGGGAGCCAATGAAAACCTTCCGTGGCGGATGTGACGTCACGAAGGAAGGGGGGTCTGGTCAGAGCGCCACGGCGGCGCCATCAGTCTGACATGGCACGTCAAGGTGGTTGGACGTGCGAAGATTGGTCCTGTCAGTGTGACAGTTGTTTCCCGCTCCCATGGATTTTACGCGTCACCCGAAGTCTGCCAGTACTCTGTGAGGTCTTCCTTCGTTCATGTGTTGGACCAGAGAGGGAATCGACGGGATATTGAGCAACAAGTGCTCCAGGACAGGTGCTGTGCAAGAAGAAGTGAAGTCTGTGCAGTGACGTATGCGACGTCTGAGGCAGTTCACCCGTTTGTGACGGCGTAGTGGCTGGACCGAGCCACCGGGAAGCAGTGGAAGAAGAAAACTATTCGGGAATCCGAACGACTGCAGCCGAGACGTAGGCGGGCAGCCGTAGCTGGGAGGAGAAGTTGACGGCCGGGAGACCGACTCCAACCCTATAAGAAGTCGAGGAGGAGCACGGACCTGCAGTGAAAAGGAACGGAGACGACGCGCTTATGGTGGGACGTTGATTGAGTTCCTGGAGGACACGACAGTGTGTGTGTGGGGGTGTTCCCTACATGAGGCAGGAGCCAGGACCAGGAGCTACAACTCAACTCTCACCGGAGGATAGGTGGAAGTAGGTGATTCTTGTTTCCCTCCCAATTCCCCTTTAGTCAGCTGTAATATTTAGCCAGAGTATTTTGTATGTCGTGAGCAAGGCTCACCTATGCCACAGTAAGGCACAAGTGGGCAGTGGGGCTACATAGAGTACCCACGATATTTATGATTATTATTGGTGTGTGCAGGCACCTGGAGTAATTGATGAATTTACTGTGTTGATAATGTCTTTCATGAGACTTTAATATGATCATTTAGTGAGAGAATATATATATATAAATATGCCAGTATTTGGAGTTAGGCTATGTGCCCAGTAACTATGTTATTACCATTATTGATGTCTATGACTCATCCACACATATATATATGTCTATGCTTGTGTATTGAATAATCATTCATGTGTGCAGTGATTAATTGTGTTATCGCCCATGGAAGGAATTACTGAGAACTCCAGTGATATATACCTACATACGTTATCATTAAATGAAGGGCAGTATGTTATACTATGATAGTGAGTTATTGTGTCTATTAATATAGAGATGTTTGATTGAGCTCAAGATCAGTGCAGCGAAGTGTTTACGTGCTATTGTCGCAAATATTGTGTGTTCGAACTTTTGGTGATCTTTGAGAACTTAAAGAAACTGGCGCGTCATGCCACAAGCAAACAGATAAAATAACATTCGCGCGGTGGTAGTCGCCCAGCTGATTTTGACATGGACGTGAGGGGAAGCGTTGCCGGCTTGGCGAGTTCATGATTATATGTGGGAACGAGCGACTTCTGCCTGAAACAGCTGTTTGCTTATTGATATAATCTTGTGATGTCTTTGAATGAGTTTTAAGTAAAATACAAAGTACATTGGTGTTTATATCATCCCCTCCATATTTCTTGTGGCTATATAATACCTGACAGCAGATCGTGATAGAAGTAAATACCTGCCTGATATCAGACATATTGAGTGTGCTCTTGCCACTGTTACCACAATTCAACAAAACCACTGACGTGTTACTGGACACCGAAAACACCAGTTGGCGACCTTGTGGTTAGTAGTAGAGCCCTAAGCTGGGGCGGGCATACAACAGTTAAGAGAACAAGTTGTGTTCCCACTCCTTCTTGATCAGAGGCCGGTTGGGATTGACTGGGATACTCTCCTGGCGTACAGTGGCGCCGCGAGGATAGAGTGAAGACCCGCAGGGCTACGGTGAGTGACCTTGAGTATACTGTTGCTCACAGATAAACCCCGACATTTTACTGTCTGGCGTAAGACTATGTTAGAGCTGTACAAGTTGGAAATTACACATTATGTCTCGCTATCCAGTTTCGCGTGCGACGCCTTCTTGTTAAAAAGTCAAGTTGTCTTGGACTACTTCTGATCCCCATTTGTATGATGTATTGCACACAAATTTAAGAGGCGGATTTACCTCTGTAGCTAGACAACACACGAGTGTAGAGAACGTACATACAGGTGCCAACCCCTCTAGCAATGATAAATATATTTTGTATTTAGATTTCAATGGGTTATACACCACCTGCATGACAAGAATGCTTTCCCAAGGTGGTATTTGTAAATAATCTGCTGCTGAACGCAAGGATTGGACAACATTGCATGTGATGGTGATAAGGGTTATTGAGTCATGTGTGATACTAAGCATGTCAACACCCGAAGGGGCCAGATACACTGATGATTTACGCTTAACCCTTTTGCACGCTAATATTTCTACTGATCTGTTGTCTGATTACAGCAAACACATTTTAAATAAAGAAGATCAGAAACTCTCCAAGACAAATAGTAAATTAATTGACTTCCATCTTCCCAAAAAAGATTACTTGGCGAGTTCAAACGTGTTGCAGATGTTCATGAAACTGGGATTGGAAGATAAACACAGTTTACGAATTCAGTCAAAGCAAGTACCTCAAGGATTTTGATGAAACAAATGCCCGAGAAAGTTCAAATACACCTTGAACCATTAAGGCTAAAGCTTTCAAGCTGGTCAGTAACAATTTACGGCGAAAGTTTAACCAATGTCAACCAAAATATTGTGATAAGCACTATTTTGTCACGTTTCAAGGCCAGTTTTAGAAGATTACACGTAATCCGTTCTTTAAAAGCTGCATTTTGCCGAGTGAAGATAAGTGTCATTTGCATGATCAAGAAAGAATCCCTTAGACGCTGGACTCCAAATAGACAGGCGCTAAACCCCTAATAGAGAGAGAGGCGCCAGACCCCTAATAGAGAGAGGCACCTCGGTGCCAGACGGGCAGGCCTTCTATGGACCCCCTCCCCGCCAGAACCTTCGCCAAACCCGAACGCCGCACAGACACATTAGGCCCCGTTCCACGCCCAGACATGCCAGAAAGCCCCTCCTCCCCCTTCCCCCCTTATCCAGACAGAGCACCCCGCAGCCCCCGCCCCTGCGGACTGCCTTCCCAACCAGATGGGGTTTGGGAACTAGAGACGAACACCAGCGGGACAGGTCAGTGACCCCCCCCCCCACCCTCGCCAGAAACGCGGCCAGCAACGACACAGATGGGCATGGGTGGACAGGTGGAGGGAATGCCAGGTGTCAGCAGCGCGGGAGACGAGGAGGGGGGCGCACCTAGAGGGGTCAACTGTCGTTAGCGAGATCCCCCCCATCTCGGTCTGAGCGTTCACTCCTGAGCAGAGGCTTTACTTTCGTCACGGGCCCCCCTTCCTTTCAAAAACGCCGCCAGATCGCAGCGCAGGCCTTAGAAGACCTAGAAACCCATACGTGGAGCACCGTTCCTTGACCCAGGGGCCCCCACTAAAATCCCAATCCACCCCTGAGGCGTAGACATGCCACCCTCTCACTGTCAGCACGCTACCTAAACCGAGCCCGCCCCATGCAACCTAACCCTATCTGCCTTAACAGCCTCCATGAGCAGATTCTACAGGCTTCCAGGTCTCTCTAGGAGTAGATCGACACCCGCCCCTTGTGCCACCTGCAGTCCACCCTATGGGCAGCCCTATGGGATCTCGAGGAGCACAGGGACGTAGTCGTAAAGCCTGGGGACAAAGGAGCAGTCGTCATGATGTAGGACTGAGGTAATTATGAGAGAAATGGAAATGCATCTCTCAGATACGACCACCTAACCCGTACTCAATGGCCAGGTCGCCCTGGCGAACGCCCAAACCAGAAGCAGGACCTTGGTCCTGGATTTCTACAAGAACGAGGGACAAGGAGGGATTTTCAGAGCTGCAGCCAGGGATTTCTTCATATCCTTAAACTCTGAGCTCCCACCCCCTGTACCTGCTCCCAAAATTACACAAGGGGATTGACCCCATTACAGGTTCCTGGCCGAGGCGCCCGGTTCTCAACGGCTGTAGGGCTCCTACACGTCCAATAGATTGGATCTGCACGGCCCTCCTCAACCCCACTCCTGCACCTACTGGATGAAAGGTTAGTTGACAACCTATTTCCTTGTGAAACTAAGCAATCAACGACTTTATGGGACCGGTCCCAGCGCAAGCAACACTGTTCTCCTTGGACAGCGTCTCCTAGTATCCTAACATTCCCCAACGTTAAGCAGCCACGGTCGTGGCAGATTTCTTCGTCGACAACGTACACAGGATACAACAGGCCCTCAGGGACGCTGGAGTCTGGCACCACCCCCCCCCCTAGCCCATCCGCTCCTGGTAGAAGCCATCTTTCACGTGATGAGGGACAGTCCTGACGTTCAACGGCGCCACCTACAGGCAAGTAAAAGTCACTGCCATTGGAGCCTCTAGCAGTGTAGCCATAGCAGAAATCTTCGTCCACCAAGTTTTCGAAGTCCAAAGGAAGAATCGCCCCAATAACCCTCCGATCTACTTACGCTACATAGACGACATCTTTGGAGTGATACTTGGTCCCCCCCCCCCCCCAGGTCTTGAACTCTTCCATGCATGGGCAAACGCGGTTCATCCAAACCTCTATTTTACGATCGAGAGGAATGCAGAGGAGATCAATTTCCTTGACACAACAGTCTCAATTGATCCAGTCAGTAGGCTCCTCTGCACTAGAGCCTACTATAAACCGGCCAACCTACATACGTTCCTCGGATACGATTCATGTCACCCAAGGCCCCTCAAGAACTCTCCCTTTCTCCCTATGATTATGCTTAAAAAGGATCAATAGCAACGATGAGACCCTACAGATTCAGCTCCAGGACCTCTGGGAGAAGTTCCGAAACAGAGGGTTCACAGTAGTAGTCCTCCAGCGAGCCGATAGGAACCTACGAGACTGCACAGGGGAACAACAACTTTGACCAACACGATGCGATCCCCCTAGCTCACGGCATCTTCCCTGCAACTTTCTTCACGGGCCTAGAAGAACCGCTCCGATCAGCACTCTGGGACGTGTGGACCTGGCTACATGACACATACAGCAACCACCCGTCGTGGGACAGGTTCCCAGAAGAACCCCCGATGCTGGCCTGGAGACCAAGCAAGTCCCTAAAGGACCGCCTGGTCTCGGCAGCATTACGGTAACCAGATGGCTAGTACAGTGGAGTACAAGCCTAACGAGTGTTCCAGGAAGACCGAATGAAAGACAGGGGCCCTCAAAACGGCCTACCCAACTGCCTAACGAGAGGCGAACCGCCCTCCTGGAACCCATTACTGAACTGGGGATAGAAACTCTCGCACTTTAGTGAGGCCCTTCACCTTGAAACACTGAGATAACTCTGGATGAGCTACTTGATGCTTTAAAAAGTGGTAGCTCTACTGCTCCGGAGAAAGATGGAGTAACGTATAACATTCTTAATTATTTAGCCGGTATAAAACCTAGTCCCTTACTTGATTTGTTTAATATGAGTTATAGGGAGCGAAAGTTACCAAGAAAATGGAAGGAGGCTGTCATCATTCCTATACTTAAGTCAAACGGAGGCTACAGGCCTGTATCTATAACATCCTACTTTTGTAAACTGATGGAAAGTATTTTGTTACATAGGCTGCTCAACCCTGTAGGTGATAACATGTCCAATAGTCTCTTTGGTTTTATCAAAGGCAAAACTACTGCAGACTGTTTCAAAGTGTTTGTCTAATGTGGATAACAATTGTAGAGGACTTTACAAAAATGGAACTCTGTGTAAGGACGGTGGTGATAAGGGTGGGACCTGGGCTGTCTTCCCTCGTCACATGATTTCCCCCCCCCCCCCATCCCCATCCACCGAGACTAAAGCCCCAGGGAATCAACTTGTGCCCCAATCTAACATATCCAAAACTTTTCCACTCTGCAGCCCCAGTGGGGGGGGAGGGGTCTTGTCGGGACGGCACTACCTCATCGCTGCCAAAACCAATTCTGTGTGTCTCCTAGTATCCAACTTATTACCGCAGTACATTATGTAACAATATGTACGTGTAAATAATATTACCAGTTGTGTAACTAGCTTCACAAAATTGTCAGTTGCTTGGCTTAACAAGCAATTGGGTTCAGTTTCTGAACCAATTATTTGCCTCTAACCATTGCCACCACCGCCCATGGGATGCATAATTAAAATATATATTTTAGTTAAAAAGTTCAAAAGTGCGACACCTGGTCTCCTAACACCTCAATTAAACCCAGCAGCTAAGGACTTGATTAATACCAATAACATTGGTATTAATAGTGATGAGGGCTGACAAGTGCGCTACATGCGTCACACTACAGTGTGTTTTGAGAAAGATACAGCTGTCCTAAAAGACACAGGAATTTAATGTTATTACAAGAGACCCAACAGAGCAGCCAGTCCTCATTAACCAAAGCCAAAGTCTATTCCATGCAACAGCCAAATCCCGTTTAAGAATGAAAAACAGTTATTACATGATCCACCTGATGCATTTGAACACTTCTTGAACAAGTGCTTCACTGATTTTTGTACGAACCACAACTCGACAGATGCACTACAATTATTTTATTCAAAAGAATGTGTTCAAATAACAAAGTAGTAATGTACAAATTGTAGCAACAGGAGTTACACAACCTATGAAGCCACTACTACGTACAGCGTCTCGGGTAAACAAACACTTCACCCACGTAGTACAAATACAAATAATCGCCCACAGAACCTAAACACCTAACCTAACCAATGCTTAAATATGCACAGTTTGCTAATATATAGCAAAATTTATTTATATTAGAGAAAGTCCCTATTTTGAAAGAACAACATGTTAAAATTGATATTCTTTGGGGACCACTGGATGGAATGGACTTGCTCTGAGGACAGCTTAAACAGAATTTTTTTTAAATCTTGTGAACTCCCTCACAGATGCAGCGAATGTAATGATTAAAGGCTTAAAATTAGAAAGTAACAGTTTATTTTGAATCCGTTATTTTTTGGGCAATGGTAATGTGAAGATCCACAAACCTGGCTAACCCCTTAGGCCTATAATTTTGCAGATCCCCAAGACAACTTATATACTCGCAGAGATATTGAACCAAATAATCTCTGCCTCCCAACCACAGTCCCTTTTAAACCTAGCAACGAATTCATCATTCTTAAAATGATAAAACCCCACATCATCTTAGCTTTCCTTGGCCTTGACAGTCGTCATTAACGTACCAGTGTTAAGGACCCTCAACATGATATTCTATACACAGAGTAATCACACAAACGTGACTGCATCAGTGAGAAAATCCGTAGGAGCCGTGATGAGGGTTCGAACCTATGTGTGGGTGTTCCCATGCATAAGCTTTGGTTCGAACCCTCACACGGCTTCTACTGATGTTCTCACTGATACAGTCACGTTAGTGTGATTACTCCTAGTATTATAGGGGGAGAGTCAGAGGTAGAACATTCCTGGACGACAGAGCCAGAGTGAATGGGGGGGGGGGGGGGGGCCGGGGGATAGTGTGAAACTCCTGGTCAGGCTTCAGTAGAAGCTGCTGGAAATCCTTGCATGTTCAGTAGAACTCCAGGTTGCAACCCTTATACCATGTCTTGGCCTAGTTGACTAGGGCGTGCCTCGTGGGATCACCCACCGAATAGGTTAAAACCCTCATCACAGCTCCTATGGATTTTCTCATTAATACTGTTTCCTCTTTGCTTCTAGCTGAAGATCTTTGTGTGCACTACGCTGTAATCTGAGAGTACCTCAGGGGTATACACTTTGTTTAAGCTGCTGTTCCTTAAGTTGAAGGGAGTTATAGTTATCCATATATAAAATGGAAACCTTTGCTCCTCAGGGGTGCCATCAATGTCTTTAAAATTGTTTTCTTCCCAATTTCTGCATATACTTCAAAATCGAAGATGTAACCAGTCTTTGATTCAGCTAGTATGTTCAGCCTTACTCCATACTTACGAGGTTTATTTGGATTAATCTCTCTTGAAGATAGACGGCCCGAACATGTCACTGTGTCATCATCCAGACAGATGTTTGAGGAATATAGTATGTTTTGAACTTGTTTGTTAGATATACCATTATTATTCTAACTTTAATGAGAACAATATTGTCTGTATTCTGTATTGTCTTTTGGAATGGTATTATTATGAGTATGAAAATACTTAACAATCGTTATCACTTTGAAGTTATACAAAAACGGAAAGAAGCTACATGCTACATTTTACCAGTACATTGATATCATTGGCATCTACATAATTCCCATCAACTGTGTCAGTCACAAATGTCTGGCAAACACTTTTACATTCACTTCTTCCCACTCATTGTTTGCTTGGTTAGGAGCAGTGAACAGGTTGTCATGCATTAACATTTGTTTCACATGCCAAATGTGTCAGTAAATCTCGCATAATAAATAACTGAACAAGTTCCCGAGGTGTGGTTGGTGCTGGGACAGTCAAGCCTGGTGGTCCAGTAGTGGTTGGTGCTGGGACAGTCAAGCCTGGTGGTCCAGTAGTGGTTGGTGCTGGGACAGTCAAGCCTGGTGGTCCAGTAGTGGTTGGTGCTGGGACAGTCAAGCCTGGTGGTCCAGTAGTGGTTGGTGCTGGGACAGTCAAGCCTGGTGGTCCAGTAGTGGTTGGTGCTGGGACAGTCAAGCCTGGTGGTCCAGTAGTGGTTGGTGCTGGGACAGTCAAGCCTGGTGGTCCAGTAGTGGTTGGTGCTGGGACGGTCAAGCCTGGTGGTCCAGTAGTGGTTGGTGCTGGGACAGTCAAGCCTGGTGGTCCAGTAGTGGTTGGTGCTGGGACAGTCAAGCCTGGTGGTCCAGTAGAACACTGAACAAATGGTGCAGTGTTGTCAGTAGACCAGGCTTCACTAGAACTGGCATGTGGGGTTTAGTGGTAAATGATTCACCTGAACGTAGAGGCTGTATCGATAGCCATATTAACATCACTATTCATTTTGTATCTCATCCTCACCGGCTGTTTCAGTTTGTCACTTAACTATCAACATCTCTCAATTTACATTATGAAAATATTAAGAGGGGCAGATCCCAAACCTATACACACAAATAAAAACCACACGATACCAGAAGGCATGGCAGCATGTGCAGAATACCCCCGTTGAGAAGCAGAGGTGCAATAGATACTCTGAGAACTAGAGACATCAGAGTCCCGAGACTGTTCGACATGCTTCCACTACGCATAAGGGGCGTAACTAGCCGACCTCTCTGTGTTGAAGAGAACCTGACAAGCACCTCCAAAGGATACCTGATCAACCAGGCTGTGAATAGCTGCATCCAACAGCCTGGTTGACCAGTCCAGCAACGAGGAGGCCTGATGGAGGACCGGGCCGCAGACGTTGAGCCCCTAAACCATCGCAAGGTAACCGTAAGCAGGAGGGTCACTCACTTTCTGCAGTGTCAAGGTCACTGCCTGAAAATTCAGCAACTAGTCTGAATTTTTTTTGGTGAGAGTTTAACGAGTTCATACTTCTTGCAAACACTCGCTAGCTTTTCCATAGTGTTTTTTTCAAGATGGATTTGCTCTTTTCTTGATCACTATCCACCATAGAGTAAATTTAGTTAATATAAAGGCAGTAAAGAAAACTGAGGAAAAACAGGAAGCTGCACACGTTTGGACATGGGTACAGCACTGCGGTCACGAGTATGATCACTAAGACGCCGAGACGTATGCTTGGGTGGCTACTCACGTGGCGAGGAGATGCCTCGTGGGGTATACACAGAATGGGGAAAAAGTGGGCGCGTATTTTAAAATAAGTCCCATAATCGGACAATAAATGGATTTTTAACAATTATTTTATTTACATGAAGGAATTAACGTCATGGCCCTGAACAAGCGAGTTTTGTAAAGCATTGAGCGATCATCATCGACCAGGAAGTGTATATTATTATTAACAGCTGACTTATCATCCCAGGCGAAGAGCTTCTCCTGGCCCGGGTCTCTGCACTGCTTCAGCTCATGTCTCCTATGACTTCACTCCCTCACCAGCTGTCCTCCGGTGTTGGGAGCACCCTTCAAACCTCTCCATTTTCTAGTATCCTCATTGGCTCCATATTCAAGCTTCCTCCTAGCTCAGCCCTCCACTACTGGGTTATCTCGTAGGAGTCTCAGGTCGCGTTCCCGGGGACCTTCCAGAAACCTCTTTCAGAGGTAGGGTGTTGCAAAGGCTTGTGTCTAGTAGCCAACTCGACACACTAATAAGCTACACTAGCGCTGAGAGCCACACAACCAGTCAATACTTGTTGGCTAATATTTAACATTGTCTGCTGACAAACAGTTTCTCGGCCCGACATAACTCTTACATTAATCAAAACCCATCCTCCGAATTGACAGTACGGTTTAATACTAAGTGTAATAAGTACAATTCCTGACTGCTAGGAATAGTACACAATTACACTTGTGCTGTTACCTCCCCATTTTCGGAGGATGGGCTGCAGTGAGTAATGTTTGTCACTGTACTTTACAGACTTTGTTAACACTTTTACCTCTTTTTACCTTAAACTCTTGAATGGCCATTTCTGCACTGGTGGTACTTGTGTAAGTGTCACTGGTCACCGACTTCCTGACTCCCTCACTTCGTAGGGACTGCCTTGAAGACCTGGAGGGTGACACTGCAAGGTTCACGTTTACTCCGGGGGCCAGATTCACGAAGCAGTTACGCAAGCACTTACGAACCTGTACATCTTTTCTCAATCTTTGGCGGCTTTGTTTACAATTATTAAGCAGGTAATGAGCTCCGAAACACCAGGAGGCTGTTTATAATAATAACAACTGTTGATTGGAAAGTTTTCATGCTTGTAAACTGTTTAATAAATGTAACCAAAGCCGTCAAAGATTTAGGAAAGATGTACACGTTCGCAAGTACTTGCGTAACCGCTTCGTGAATCTGGCCCCTGGACGTTTGGCTGATGTCCTTGGTCACTTCATTAAGCTGTGAGGCGACCCTCACTAGGCCCTCGATCAGTCTTACCTGTACAACTTCTATCATCATATATACCTCTTCAAAAGGTCATCGGCTACTTAAGTAATGCAGAGGTCATTGTTTCCTATTTGAAGCTTAACTCTACAGCACAAAAGGAAATCCTGCAAAAAACTTTAAGCACTGAATCATACATCCTTCCTCGTCCAGGTCTGAGGTAACAGTGACATAGTTAGGGCATATGAGTCGTCTCGTAGCTCAGCGCGTCCCTGACAATCTTCGGTCACCTTTAGATTAGAGGAAGGTGCGGGGCTGTGGCCAATCACCCATCTCGTCGCATCCTGAGTATGCCAGTGTGCCTCTAGACGGAAACCTACTCCCCTGTAACTGTCACAGGCTCCAAATTTGGGGAACACTAGGTTAATACCTTCCCTTGCAAATTCTTTAAAACTGGATTTTTAACAAAATCGTGAAACTCGCACTTTAATTACAAACTAAAACATTCCTTTGGTCACCTAGCACGTTTGTAGGATAGATTTAAGTATCCATCTCTGGCCTGCTTGTGCTGCTCAAGACCTCGTTGTCTCAACCATGTCCCTACATTTAAGTAATCGAAGTCTGGTGTAACACGTTTTCCTATTGATTTCTTTTCTTCAAAATAAGTGGTTCGTAATTGGTCAAATTCTTGTACCATCCCACAGATCCAGATGTTGGAGCTGCAGTGTTGTGGTCACTACATCTTCTGCATTTCTGTATCTCTTAATTATTTGCCTAATCCATGCTAGATTCTGCTATGTAAATGTTTACATTTTTTCTCTTGGCTGAAAGTTTTGCAGCTTTGTCTGCAAAGGCATTCCTTAGTATTCCTACTTGACTTGGCACCCAGTTGACAAATATTATGTATTATATTAAGCCTAAGACTTAATAAATATTAAGTGTTAGGCTTAATATTTTCGTCCATCTGGGAACCCTTGTTATGTGTCTCAATGCTTCGTTTTGAATAACCAACATATGCCCACTGGCCAGGAGAAAGAGTAAAGCAGGTAAAACATTATGACTGTCCCGCTCCTAGACGGGGCTGTGATTGCTCCTATTATATTCAGTTGCAAATTTGCCTTTTTCAGATATTGAATTTTCTGTTTGGATGTAATTTTAGAATCTATCCATACTCCAAGATATTGGCATTGAGTAACCCACTGCAGGTTATTCTTGAAATAACAAGGTGTGTGATTTACCAGAGGGCCACTAACCCTAGTGGACTCTACGAGAACAGGAAGCCGGCGGCTTGAAGCTCCCCACCATTTGCCTTTATGATCTTTTCCAAGTACATTTTAAAAAAGTTTTGGCAGTTACGGCTTCGAAGGGTAGGCGTTTCCATGGGTTAATGTGAATTGTAGGTGAAAAAGCGTCTCCTGTTCTCAGTCCTACACTGTGGCTTGTTAAGTTTGAAACCGTTGCTCCTTGCTTGTGATACATCTGACTGTGTGAAGAAAATATCCGGAATCTACATCCTCTAACTTGTTCAGTATTTTTGATGTTTCAATGAGATCCGCCCCGTCATGCCTGGTTTGCAGTGTTAGTCCTGTGGCCTTCAAACGTTCCTGATATGAGAGATGACTGGCACAACCTGTCCTCTTACAAATTACGTCTGAATTTGGTCGGTTGCCCATATCGCCGAAAATGGACGTAATTTGAAAATAAAAACTAATTGAAAAGTTTTGAATTTTTGTTTACCAAAGCAGCAAGTTAAGGGTCCTCTGGTAGGTTAGGAGGGCAGGAAGAGCTAAAGCTTCAAAACGTCATGAAAACCGTTAATTAAAAGTTACCTCTCCTACCCTAACCGTGTAAACAGGACGACTCTAAACATAAAACAGGACAGAACATCACTTTCGTGAGCCAATTTTAATTTTAAATTCCGTCCACTTGTGGCCACACAGGCAAACGTGCGAAAAGCGGCGTAATTTTAAGAGAACAGGTTGGCAATGACTTCTGTTGCCCAACGTAGCACCTTCTTCAGAGCCGCTGTCCCTCTAAAAAGGAGGTCTCCGTGCATGCAAACAAATATAAATGGGGTTACACCAGAGATTTATGCAGTTGAACCATTACCTTGGTTTTCTTAGTCAAAATTACGCTTGATATTCCCGAAAGTTTCGTTAGCTTTTCTGACTGCTGCACCCACCTGTCGTGCAACTTTTAATGAGTGGTGGATTTTGACTACAAGGTCAAATTCTGCATCAATCTGCCGTAATGTAATGCTATTAATATGGTAATCGTGGCGAGGGTTGTCTCACGTGCATGGTGTTACTTTTGTCGATATTAAAGAGCATTTGCCAGTCTTCTGACCATTTGAGTTCATGAAGCTGTTTTCAAGGCTTTAATATTATCATTTCCCACTTTACCATAACTCTGCGTCGTCTGCAAATTTCATGATTTGGTTTGTAATATTCTCATCTGTCAATTATGTATATGAGAAAGGGAAGGTCCCAAAATGGGCCCTTGTGGTCCCCCACCTACCACATTTCTCCATTCTGTTTCGTTTCCATTTAGCACATCTAGAAAACCCTTTGTTTTCTTTCCATCAACCAGTGTTTTACCCATTCTAATATTTTAGTATTTATTCTATGGACCTGTAATTTGCTTGTCGGTCTTTCATGTGGTTTCTTATCAAAACCATTAGCAAAACCCACGTATACTACATTCACTGGAAGGTCTTTTTGTAGCTGGTTACCGTTTCCAATAATGTGAGCAAGTTCGTATAGCAGAATGTGTTTTTAACAATCATGTGGTTCTGATTGTAAAAGATTGTACACTGACAGATTGTGAATGATTCCCTCCCTGAGGATTCTCTCCATGAGTTTGCAGATATATGATATCAAGCCGATTGGTTGGTAGTTTTATACCGAGCTCTTTCTGCGTTTTTTTTTAAATTGGAAATATGCAAATGTCACCCCCAATCTAGGGGGACATCCTCTTTGTCCCGATATTCTGTGTAAAGTAGTTTCAGCGGTAGGTATAGTTCTTCTGCCAGTTCCTTTAAGACTTTGGATTTGATTCCATCCACACCTGGGGCTTTGAGTCTTTTAGCCTGTGAGTGCACTCACCTAGTCTCTCTGCCTTATTTCTGTGCCGATATTTTGTTTTGTCAAAATGCTGAATTCAGATGTTACTTTATCTAGCGCCACTTGTGCTTTATTCATAAGTGAAGGACCTGTGACAACTGCTGCTATATCATCGGCATAGCTTAGGAATTTAACTCCTGCGAATGTCCTGGTAACGAGGTTTTCTATATGGATGTTAAAAAGGATAGAACTGAGGACGACTCCTTGTGCAGTTCCGTTCTCATACAAGTGTAGTCTGACACTTGGCCCTTCAGCTTTACTCTGGCATACCTGTGAATAAGAATTTTGAATCCATGCTAGAATTTTCTGGCTTTTTATAATTAATTTATGTAAAAATGCTTCTTGGCCTCCAAGTTCGAATGCTTTTTCCTAGATCAGGGAAGATGACTAACCGAACCTGAGTTGACTCTTACTAGTAATGTTGCTATGCAGATTCCAGTACCTACTCTAGTAAAACCATATATATTCTTAGGCAGATCTCCAGTCTTTCACAGTAGCCTCTAAGACCATCAGTTCAGCAATTTTAATAATTCGTTATGTTAACGAAATTGGTCTAATTGCCAGGGTCTTTCGGTTTTGCAATCGGCATGATGTCTGCTTTCTTCCAAGAGGTCGGTAGTTTGTCGAACTCCTAAGATGCATTGATAACGTACAATATCCCTTGTTCTCCATCAGAACCTGCGTGTGCAATCACCGAGTAAGTAATGTTATCAGCACCTGGTGCAGTGTCATTGCCACCTTTTTTGGCTTTGATTAGTTCTTGTTTAGTAACGAGTCGCATTCGTCATTTGTAGCTATGCTCTTTCGAATGGCCGTCAACTTCTGTTTTTCCTTTCCATCTTCTGACCTTTGCAGGAAGCTGGTATGAAGCTTCACCCGCAAACTAGACAGCAAGTCACTCAGCCTCCTGCAATGGTTAAATACATGCATGTTGTCGGGGTGGTCGACATAACTGTTTTAATCTGTCTCCATATCTTTCAAAGACCTATGTTTATTTAGAGTAACTTAACTCAAACCATCTTGCCTCCTCTCTTTAGAAACTGGTCTAACTTTATATATCACTGCTCTTAGCAGAGTTATTCTTTCATGTGTGCAGTTTCTCTAGAGATTTATTGTTGACTCTGGTGTTTTGTTCTCTAACTTCACTACAGTAGAACCTATAGTTCTTCCATTTTGTGTTTCCTGGAATATCTGTTTCAGCAGCTGTAATGGCTTCCTGGAGATTGGTCTCGTGTCCAAATCTTTAGGTGGAGAGTATGTAGTAGGCCATTTTCAAGCTCGTTCTGGTATATATTCCAGTTGGCCTTTATTACAGTCAACGTAGGTTGTGTGTGGGTGGTGTTGGAGATCTTTCTATGTTTAGTGTTGTGATAGTAGCATAGTGGTCACTGGAGATCACCGGGTCTACTTCACACTTCGCCTGATGCTTGAATGCAGTTGCGATTAACTTTAGCACCTCCTTGAATGTGTGAGGGGTGGGGGGCGGGGATTCTCCAGGGTTAAGAAGTGTAATCTCGGGTACTTCTCAGAACTTTAGGTAAATGGCTCATCTGCATTGGCTGGCCCAGTCACGCCTACCTAATGATTATAAGCATTAAAATCCAAGGTAATAATTATATCAAGCATATCCATGGCAAGCACTTCCTCTGCTAGTTTAAATATAGGGGCTTTAGACGTTACATACGAGGAGCTCAATAGCAGCCATATTCACTGTTACTGCTAATACCTCTACTCATCACCACACGAATCTGGGTCTATTTTCTTGCATAATATAGTGTTACGTGACAAGGATCATTAACCCTTAGTGTCCTTTGTTCATGCGGTATAATACAATAATATCCAGCTAATTTGAAGGATGTTATGGCTGGGTAGACAGATTCATGCAAAACTGCTGCTTTTGCACCGATTGCAGCTCACAGAAGTGATTTTTTATTTCCAAGACATTGTTTGTTCCAATGCAGAATTCGTAATGAACAGATAACGGTTTCTGTTGGTGTTGCCTTTCCTAGTAGAACTCCTCTTCGGAACCAACAACCAAGCTCACTTCGCTAGCAGTGTCGCTGCAAATCGGACTGAACTGATTGTTCATGGGTGTAGTACAAGATTCCGTTGATCTTGATTCGCCACTGCTTCCTGCAGTTGCTTTTGGGAATCTTTATGGTCTGATGTGACTACCCGACTGTTAGTGGTAGTTTGTATGTCCATGTGTTTTCCTCTTGTGCTCTGTCTTGTACTGTTTCTTGTGTAACTGGTGTGCTGCACGATCTTCATTATTACACAAGTGATTGCTCGAGTCTTGTTACGAGGTATTCTGTGTCATCTGTGTGCAATTTTTAATGGTCTTTGCCATGATCTTCAATGTTTTTTGCAAGACCTCCGTAAAACTGTCAATCTGTTTTGTTGAAACCGAAAGTGATTGTATTTTATTTCCATGTTGTATTTCTGCAGTGGATTTGTGCGTTTTCTGATTTGGAGTTGCTTTAGTTGTGTAATGAATTGTGTTCTATGAGCGTTGGCATCTGTTGTGTCTGTGCACGAGTGTTCCAGACGATGTTGGCGTATGTACTGCTGGTCTGTGATTATCCTGACCAAAGCTGTCTGCACCTTAACTTTCCATTTGGTTGTTCTCCAGGAATAATATTTCATCCTCAGCTTGGACATTTGGCTGTTGTGGTCTGGTTTCCCTTGGGCTTGGCTGTTGTGGTCTGGTTTCCCTTGGGCTTGGCTGTTGTGGTCTGGTTTCCCTTGGGCTTGGCTGTTGTGGTCTGGTTTCCCTTGGGCTTGGCTGTTGTGGTCTGGTTTCCCTTGGGCTTGGCTGTTGTGGTCTGGTTTCCCTTGGGCTTGGCTGTTGTGGTCTGGTTTCCCTTGGGCTTGGCTGTTGTGGTCTGGTTTCCCTTGGGCTTGGCTGTTGTGGTCTGGTTTCCCTTGGGCTTGGCTGTTGTGGTCTGGTTTCCCTTGGGCTTGGCTGTTGTGGTCTGGTTTCCCTTGGGCTTGGCTGTTGTGGTCTGGTTTCCCTTGGGCTTGGCTGTTGTGGTCTGGTTTCCCTTGGGCTTGGCTGTTGTGGTCTGGTTTCCCTTGGGCTTGGCTGTTGTGGTCTGGTTTCCCTTGGGCTGGCCTGTTGTGGTCTGGTTTCCCTTGGGCTGGCCTGTTGTGGTCTGGTTTCCCTTGGACTGGCCTGTTGAGGTCTGGTTTCCCTTGGGCTTGGCTGTTGTGGTCTGGTTTCCTTTGGGCTGGCCTGTTGTGGTCTGGTTTCCCTTGGGCTTGGCTGTTGTGGTCTGGTTTCCCTTGGGCTTGGCTGTTGTGGTCTGGTTTCCCTTGGGCTTGGCTGTTGTGGTCTGGTTTCCCTTGGGCTGGCCTGTTGTGGTCTGGTTTCCCTTGGGCTGGCCTGTTGTGGTCTGGTTTCCCTTGGGCTTGGCTGTACAGTTCTTGGTTGGATGCCCCAGGCTGTACACTCTGCATCTCTCCTGTCCAGTGCAGCGTGTTTGATGGTGGCCGTAATTTCTGACCTGAAGTAGTACACGGGTTTCGGAACGTATGGTCTGTCAATATATTCCCTAATTTCCAAGACTGAACGTTTCTGGCGCATGTCCAATAACAGTCCTAGAATCTGACGTGTCACTGCTTTGTCTATTTTTCTGCGGCATCGTTTTGCAACCAACACATGTTCTAATTTTGGATCCAATGGGGAGTCTATTGGATATCACAACAGCACGACTCTTTTGCGTCTTTCTGAAGGGTCCAGCTTTTCGAACCATTCAGGTTTTCTTTGCGGGAATGTTACCGTTTCTGAGTAATTTGCAGTCATTTGGTTTGGTTGTGTCAATTTATCCTTGCACGTTGACAGTGATGGAAAGTTTGAACTCTAGTTGCCTCTTTCCCATATCAGTTACTACGCGATATGCTTCAAAAAAGTTGTCTCTCTGTATTACGAGTTTTGGAGTTTTTGAATTTTAAGTCTGCAATTTGGGAAGATGTGCAGTCTGACACAGGCTAGTGTGTGACTGATGCTGTCCCCTCTTGGTACATTATGTCGGGATTCTTGCTGTTAGAAGTACTTTGTGAAACCTCGATAGCAATTCTCATTTCAACTCTTCCTCTGAACTGTCCCACCTCATTGTCTAAAAACTGCCTCCATTTCCTCTTTCTCCTCAACTTCGTTTTGACGTATCCCAGTAATGAGCCGATTCACATTCCTACCTAATGCCCGAGACACTCATAGATCTGCAAAAAATTTATTTCCCTTCAAAGGGAAGGGATATTAAAAATATAAAAATATTTTCCCATGTGGGCTTAGAGATACCTAACACCTAGTTGAGCTGTTTGCTATAGCTTTCTGTCAAGCTCAATACACCTTTTAAGGCGTACTGTGGTATATTGTGGCACTCCCACAGGGAATTACCTGCTCGGTGATAAGGCCCTCACACACACACGAAAAAAAAAAGATCGAGTACCGGGCGACTATATCATTGTGGTAACAGTGTGGGTCGCCTGCATACTGGGGTGTACGCAAATTTAGACATGTGGAAAACAGACAGTCAACAACGATATTTATCCAAGCATTGAAGAATAAATCTGCAACGTTCCTTCCAAACAATAGTTGGACATGCAATCCTGGCGGGCGGACAAATACAGTCAACATGTTACATCAACAGCTCTTGAATCTGTGTTTTGATGGGTTATTCCTCACAAAGCTGCGACGACTTCAGCTTATGATTGCTCATAATCTGAAGTTATTATTTCTTCGTTCAATTCTTAATGGATCGACCAAGCTATTATGTAATATTTTTATTAGCGTCTTTGCCATCAGACAAAACATGCTAGATCCCTCCCACTTATTAAACATTCTAGACCACCACTCTTGGCCGCGCACACTCCTAGCGCGCGCGCACACTTAGGCAGTTAACATGTAACATCATCAGCTGCAGAAATCTTTCCTCGTATCACTGGAAACTGCTGCAAACCCAGAATGTTTCGTCTGAGAATAACACAAGATCATTACCTCCAACAGATGCTATGCAGGGATTGTCCACCAGAGTAGCGAGGGCAGCCAAGTACCATATTCTTACTCGTGTCCCCGACTGTGTACGCCACCAGCAATCTCTAGCAGCTTCAAGCCTCAGTACTACAGGTACAAACGTTACCATCATCCTCCTCCTGGTGGTTCCTGAACCTCGGGCAGCTGTAAGTGCTTGACCGCAGTGGCCACCCATCTGTGGTCACAGCCACCATCTTGTGTTAATAAGGACACCTGGATGTGGATTTGATTTTCAAGAACTTACTATTTGTGTGTTGAATTGTCTATCACTGATTAGTCCATGCATCATAGTCCACATCAATGTGCCTGTCAGTGCCTGAACAGGTGAAGGCAGAGTCTTTGAGACGAAGATTACCTGACCCATCCCTGCGTGTCCTACACTGGGCTGGCTCAGTGTAGGACACATGTAGGATATTTCCGCTACACTTACCTCTCTTCTCTCTCTTGAGACTCCTCAGGAGAGTCGGTAAGTATAGCGGAAATATCTATTATTTAAAAACGCACATCTGAACACTTTGTAGAGATCATTAAATGTTCTTTGTTATGCATAGTTGATACCTGGTTGATGGGGTTCTTCCTATTACAGTGGCTACAAAGTTGATATCAGTATGTTGACGAACTTTTGTAAATCGTTGAAATTTGGGCAGTGAGAAGTCATTAGTGAGGCAAGTCACAGTGTTAAGAAAGCGTTCCCCTCAAGAGGGTTGAGTAGCCACCCAGTTGGATTGTTGTGTACCTCTCTGGTCTACAGGGCAATCACATTAACGTGATTTATCAAAGAAAATAAGGAGCCGTGATGAGGATTCGAACCAATGCGCTGGGCATTCCCAAGAACACGCCCCAGACAACCATGCCATGTTAGGGTTAAAGGATTGCAACCTTGGGTTCAACTGAACCCTCTAGGCTGCAGTGGAAACCCCTGGAACCCCCGAGAGATAAGTGGAATCCCAGGTTGCAATCGTTTTACCATGTAGTGGCCTGGTTGTCCGGGGCGTGTGCCTGGGATTGCCCAGCGCATAGGTTGCCTGTGCGCATGAGGACGCATATTTACATTATGTGAGCATATTTACATTATGTGAGTTCAAACGCGCATTATAATGTTAATTCTCATAAATTCAAGTGTTCGTGTCTATATCAGAGATTTATGACTTAACACTCAATTTAATTGACACTAGATTATCCTTAATACTCATGTATCAACATTAAAAAAAAATTATTTACTTTGTGTCAACCTTTTTTCTTCATTTTTATTTTTAATACACTGGATGACTAACATCACAATTAAGTTAGGCAAGTTTGGTTGGGTTAGAGCATTAATGTACGATTCATAACGCTAGTTAACAAGACAAACAGTGAAGCTAACACTATAGGTCATTGTTAGATGGAGGAGCTGGTAGGTGGAGGATAACGGCATGAACCATTAGATGAATGGTGGATTAACACGACGATGGATCGCTGGTGGTTAATGGTGCTTTAACAGGGTGCACTGAGAAATATTTGGTGTTAGTATCACACTTAATTCACTCCCGTACATACAATAAACTTTTTGTTAGGTAAGGAGAGTTAGTGATGCAGAGACATTATTTACACTAATTGCTAAGAGTGGGAGGAGGCGGGACGGGGAGGGCCATTTTGTCAGCTGCTGAATGGACGGGGTAGACGGCCACGACTGTCAGCTGACGAATGGACTGGGGGACATCCACCACCGTCAGCTGGTTTTTTTTTATTGTTTGCAGGGATATTCCTGCGCGGCCCTAAGCCTCTGGCTAGCTCACCAAGTGTTGCTCCTTTGTTTCACTTGGGCGGAGTACGAGTATTTATGACTCGTATGGTCGCTTCAGTACTATTTTGCCCTATGTGATTAACAACTTCTTCTGCTCTGTTTAATATAAGTTGAAATCTTAATGTGCACTGTGCACTGTGTTAGATAATGTTCCAGTGGTCTGTCAGGAATTTCTCCAGTGTTGACATTTCCTCTCATCTTCCGGAAACTGTAAGCCTATTTCCCATGCACATTGTTATCCAAGCCTGATGCAATGTAAATGTACTTGCGTTCTATGTCAGCTGACGGATGAGAGGGGGAGACAGCCAAGACTGTTTTGCTCTTGTACGGGAAAGAATTCATTGCTAACAGTTATTGTATTTCACACCCCCTAAACTTTCGTTCATGCTTGCACTAACCTCGACATGCATATCTACTGACTGTAAACCTTAATTGTTTCACAGAATCAATTTGAAACGTTCCTTGAAATAACCTGTACATTCTTATTCTTTATAAATCCTTATTTGCTTCACTGAAACTGACCATTTGAAACTCTTTCCTAAACGTTTCAACCCGAAACTTAAGCCTAATAATTATTGTATCTTTCTTGCTAATCCTTACAGTATACAAAATTATCTACTGTACGAGTCAGTTTGAAACTTTTGTAATTCTCCTCGATTTTCCCCCTTTCACCTCATTCCCAAGAATGTTGCCATGAAAATTACAGTTAAAACACCATACTTCCACTACCTAACCTACGATACATTTAGAAAAAGTGTACGAATCATTTTGATTTTTCCTTTTAACATCATGAACAACTTATGCCCTTAACTATTTTATTTTGAAAAAAAAATCCGTTTACTAAGTTTGCAACTTTGCATGCAACACCATTGCAATGTGACAAACATTTTCAATCCTTGCAATGGCTTTGCAACCCAGGACAAAAGGTATCCGTTACATCCTCAATTCCTCTACTATAGCCCTCTGCTAGAACTATTTAATTAAAGTCTGAGGCATGATATCTTACCTGACCGCTGGATACCGACTAATAATACCAATACATAATGCCAAATTCTCACAAATTCTGATCCATGAGAAAATCAGTAGGATCCGTGAGCAGGAGTCGAACCTATGCTCTGGGGACTCTCAAGCAAACTCCTTAGACAACTGTACCACGATATGGTCAAACGAATTCCAATCTGGTAAGCTTTTTAGTACCCAGAGCAGAGGATCGAATCCTACTCGCAAGCTCCTTCTCATTTCCTCATTGATAAATCACATTCATGCGATTTCTTTGTGCCTTCAGACCCCATCTCTGACATCCTGTATGTATAAAGTTCTTGACAGGATTATACTCGTCAGGTTACCGTTCCAAATTAGCCCCAACTTACTCCTAAGCTGTATTATTGCCTTCCTGCAAGAAGCAATTAAGCTTGCTTTGATGAATACTCTGTTAAAGACCACCTTCTCTGCTGGAATTTATTGACCTCAAAGCCGCTTTTGATACAGCAAAATGGATAAATATTCTTTGAACAGTTTGCCTCTTTTTGGAGTTTTTGGAAGACTATTGACATAGCTCAAGGGGTACCTGAATATCAGAACCGTCTCAGTTATTTCGAGTCAAAAGTAAACATTCTGCACCCATTGATTTGGGTACACCCTGGGAGTAGAGTGCTTTGCCCAACACTGTTCAATGTCCTAATACACAAAAACTGGTATTTTCACACTATGATAAAACTTATCTGTTATGTCGACGACATTTGTTTTGTTCTAAATATCCAAACCAGACTGCAATCTCCTAGATTCACTCGCTGCTAAAATCATTGAATTTTGTCTAACTTAATTCATCGCTCTTTCTCCCAAAACACAACCTGTGCGCCTCTAGCTTTCAAAGTTAACAACTAAACTATAGAAACATGTGGGCAGCACAAATACCTTGTAATAGGAATCAGTGACATTGTAAACGACATACATTGTAGGTTAAAAAGCCAAATCACTGAAAAAACGTACTAGTAAGAATATTAGTATAAATGTTAAATACGCTAGACTATTCAACATGTTTGTAAGATCCCTAGTTGATTATCAATCCTTGCACTTAGCTTCCCCGCCTCTGTTTTGAACAAACTAGAAGTAATACAGAATGAAGCCATGAGGGTATTTCTTGGTGCCCCAAGAAGCACAAGAATCAACATGAGGAAAGAATTGAAACTTTCAACCATACTAGAGAATCATCGAAGTTAACACGTCCTTTTCCCTGCAGATCATGAAAGACCTTACATCTCCAGCATTGCTCATACATTATTCAGAGCCGTTTGCACACTATTAAGTGGTGCAACATACCAACTCACTCCTTGTGTTGTTAATGGCCGAGAAAAAATGACTACAATCATAAAACTGTGCATTCCATTTAAATGCATTATTCCTGTCTCTGATATCCCTCTTCATCTGTACACACAATTCAAGTAGCATATACAACCGCTACTAAGAAGGTTAATTAGAATCCTGCTCTTTCCAAAGCTGTCACACTTTAGATAATTGCCTCATCAAAATTTTGAAGAGCCCACGAGAACTGTTTACATCGATATCGCAGTCCAGACATATACAGGACGGACCGCAATAGCATCCAGGTTTTACAGAAACAATACTGCCACACAGACTATCAGCGTCTGTTTAAACAACTGGCTGACCTACAACTAGCTACCAGTACATTAAAAGTGAAAGGATAAATAATTGTGCTTCAATGTCTGCTCTTGAAAAAAGTTTCATGTATGACCGACAGTAAGAGCTTTATAATTGGACTTTTAAATAACCTGCTGACTGCACAGTATAAAGGGTTTAGAATCTCTTGTATGGATACCATCTCACAAATATAACCCACCATAATGTCAAACACTGCAGCCAAATTTCCGTGAAAGAAGGATGAAGGTGAATTAAACCTTGGTATCCCCATCTCTGTTGTCAAAAACTTTGTTCTTAACAATCAGGTCTAACAGATAAACTACACACTTCCAACGGCCTGAAAACACCTGTATAAAAGCCTGTGATTTGTTTAAATACGAAACCTATAGAAATGTTCAGCACAAAACGTCCACCACACTGTGACACTACAGAAAATCTGTCAGGCCCAACCGACCGGCACAAGACGTTCTTAACATACTGAGATCCTGCACATTAACCACAATATATCAAGGCAACATTTGTCAGCAGACTCTGTAAAAGCCATCGACACACTGGCGTGATTACCAGAAAATAAGAATTATGAATGACCTTCCACTTCCGACAAAATATTTCTTTGACAACCACAAAATGAAGGCAAGATTCCTCCAATACCACACTGACTACTTTGACCGTAATGCTGGTGTGCCACAAGGCTGTGTACTGGCGCCAACATTACACCACACACTGCAGAGGGAAGGAAGAAGGGGAGGAGTGGCGGCCCTGCTGATAAGTCTCGAGTTTTAAGGAGATGGGTACCCCGGGATGCGAGGAGTTCCGAGACTATGTAACAGGCATCATGACAAAGCAGCTTTGATATATATACCCCCTCCCCTTCCGGCCCGTTGGCGTCGTTAGGGGGCTTGGTGGACGGCTGCCGGAGTGTGATGCTCCGTTGGGCAGTCCTCTGTCCTTTTCTGGCCTTGCACTCCTGCTGCTGTCTTCTCCAATTGTGCCGGATCGCTTTTCCTTTTCCTTATGTTTCGTTTTTCTCCCCCCTCTTCTCCTATCTGCTTGTCGTTTCCTGCCGACCTTTTGCTTGTTTTGGATTATTTCTTTGGACTTCTTCTATTTTGACGCCCGGGTGCTTGAGGAGGCATACTCTTGCACCCGTAGAACTGTAGTACCCGACGTCTCGAGCGAGGGGAACCTTTTATTGTCAATCCCCCTTTCGTCGCTGAACCCGATCTCAACGGACTGACGGTTCTTAAGGTGGCGTTTGTGGGGCGTATACTCACGACGCACCCCTAGGGGGCCCCGGCATGATCGGCGATAGCTTCCTGTTGGGTGTCCTGCCTCTAATTGTGGCTCCATGGTGGGTATGGGGGCACATTCGTGGATGAATTTGTCACTTTTCGTCTCTATGTCGTTGAATGGTTCCGTTGTACCCTCTCAGGCTCGTGGGGTGGGCGACCAAGCCCCCGAGTCGGCCTGTATTGGAAGACCAGGCTCTGTAGCTCCCGCTGCGTTGGGCCCCGACCTTGCTCCTCCTTTGACCGTCCTGACTTCTTCCCCCAGCTCCCCTCCCTCCTCTGAGGTTGGGTCGAGCCTCCAGCCCCCGGTGGTGACCACTTCGTCCCCTGGTGTGGCTAAGTCTTTCGTTGTGACTACTGCGCCTTTTGACCCCTCTCTCTCTAGGGGTTCTCAACGCCGTTCGCGCCCCAACCGCACTCGCTCGATTCCTTCCCGTGCTGATGCGTATCAGGCCTTGTTTGGTCCTGCTTCATGGGCCAAATACTTTGATCTCCTCCCTCTTGATTCTGCGCCTCCTGACGATTTCTCCCTCCATCGGCATCTTGTAGATTCCGTGGATGCGTGTGTTACTTTCAACCCCACTCGTCTCGGTACACGTGTCGTTGCTGCTCCTTCTCAGGATGCGGCTTCCCGCTTGGCTGCCTTATCTTGCCTTGGCGAGATGCCTGTTCGGGTCTCCAAGAACGTTCAGATGAATTCCAGTGTTGGCACTATTCTCCTCCCACCCCATGTTGCAACCGGTGTTCGGAATCTGCAGGATTGCCACGATGATATTTGGCATATCCTTGATGCCCAAGGCCATTCTGTCCTCCAGGTTGACTCGTTTACTCGTCCCCCTCGTGGTCGTCGCCGTCAACCCCTTCGCGTTGTGAAGATCACCTTTGATGGTAGGACCCTTCCATCCTCTGTCATTCTTGCTGGTGCTAGGTGCTCTGTCCAGGAGTATATTCCTTCTCCTCGACTTTGTAATAAGTGCTGGAGGTTTGGGCATGGTGCCCTCCGCTGCTCTGGGACTGTCTCTCTCTGTCCTTTGTGTGGGAGTGAAGGTCACCCTAAGTCGGAGTGCACTTCTCCCCAAGCTCGCTGCCTCAACTGCGGTGAGGCCCATCCTACGTTCTCCCGTGCCTGTGTCCATTACAAGCTTGAGGCGGCCGTCCTTAACCTGAAGCACCGGGAGCGTTTGTCTTTTCCTGAGGCGAGGCGCCAGGTTCGCCGGCTCCCGCCTTATACTAACATCTCTTATGCTCGCATGTTGCGCTCTTCCTCTCCTCGTCCTTCCCCCCTTCCTCAGACTCTCAACCGTTTCCGGGCCTTGGACCCTGATACGCCCACTGCCCCCTCCTCTATTCCTTTGAGTTCTTTCCCGAGGGTTCCCCCTCCTGGTCCTCTGTCTGGGGTTCCCCTTCTTTCAACCCGGTCTGTCATGTCTCCTGTGTCTTCTTCCTCGTCCCCCTCCGATCCTCCTTCCCATCCTCTTCCTCCATCTATCGGCTCTCCCCGCCGCCTGTCGGTGCAGGCGGATGTCCATCGCTCTCCTACCGGCCGTCGTGTGTGCTCTCGTTCGGCTTCTGTTGAGACACTGGAATCCGTTGCCCGGTACGTAGTTGCTGGGACACCTGTCTCTTTAAGTCAGAAGCGTAAGCCTGGCTCCTCTCCTTCCTCTTCCCCAGCGGGTAAGAAGGCTTCGCTTTGTTCCTTAGCTCCTACTTCTGGCTCTGTTGCTCCTTCCCCTCCCGTTTCAGTGGTTGCGCCCCCTGTTCCTGCTATGGAGGTTTCTTTGGCCCCTGCTTCCCTTTCGGTTGCTGCTCTTGCTGGGGTGCGCTCCCCTCTTTCTACTCCCCCTCTTCCTACTGCTGTCCTTGACTGCTCCTCTCCGTTGTCTCCTCCTCTTCCTCCTCCTCCTCCGGACCCCGCCCGCCCCCCTCTGATCTGTTCTCCCGTTTCCTTCCCTCCGTCTTTGCTCAGTTTACCCATGTCCCCTAACCCTGACTTTGCTGACCCTGATCCCGACCCTGATATTCTTTGACGTGCTCTGTTGCTCTTTCGCCTTTGTTTCTTCCTTGTTCTCTGTTTTTGTCCTTTCTCTTCTCGTCGTTGTCCATTCTTCAATGGAACGTTCGAGGTTATTACGCCAATTTCCTCGAACTCCAACTTCTGATTTCGCGGTTTTCGCCCCTTTGTGTCTGTCTCCAGGAGCCAATGCTTGGTGCTCGTCCTGGTCGTTTTCGTGGCTATTCCTTTCTCTCCCCCCCCCCCCCCAGCCATTGCTGGGGCTTCTAATTCTTCTGCTCTCTTGATTCGTGCAGATGTTCCCTTTGTTCCTTTACTTTTTCCTTCGCCTCTCCATTGTTCTGCTGCTCGTATCTTTGTGGGGAAATGGTACACAGTTTGTTCCATTTATCTCCCCCCGAGTGTCCCGCTCTCTCTTCCTGATTTGAAACACCTCCTAGACTCCTTGCCGGAGCCTGTGCTCCTGCTGGGTGACTTCAATTGTCGTCATTCTCTTTGGGGTGACGTTCTGACGAATACCCGGGGTCGCCTCCTTGAGCCGTTTCTCCTATCTTCTTCCCTGTCTCTTCTGAATTCTGGTGAGCCCACTCATTTGGACTCTCGGACTCGCATCCTTTCTTGTCTTGATCTTTCTCTCTGCTCTTCTTCTCTTTACTTAGATTTCACGTGGCACGTTCTTGATGACCTCCATGGAAGTGATCATTTCCCCTTCCTTGTTTCCTTTTTCTCTTTTCGCCCTTCCCTCTCTTTCCCTAGGTGGCAGTTTGCTAAGGCAGACTGGACCCTATTTACCCTCAGTGCTGCTCTCTCTGACCTCTCCCTTCTGCCTCTCTCTCGCGCTCTCCTCCTTTTTCATGACACTGTCTTCAACGCTGCCCTCCGCTCTATTCCTCGCTCTTCCTCTCGGGGTCCACGGAAGTGCGTTCCCTGGTGGAATGCGGACTGTGCTCGGGCTGTCCGCTGTAAGCGTGCAGCCTGGAAGAGGCACCGCCGTAGGCAGACGACCGATTCTTTTCTTTTCTTTCGGAAAGCGAGTGCGGTGGCCCGTAGGGCCATCCGTACGGCTAAACGTGAATGTTGGGCATCTTATGTCTCAACAATTACGTCCGAAACCCCTCTGGCCCAGATCTGGAAGCGTATCCGCAAGATAGCGGGTAAGTTCGTTCCCGATGTTTCACCGGTCCTTCACCTCCATGATACTCTTGTGGCGGACCCGTTGCAGGTCGCTTCCGAACTGGGTTCCCACTTTTCTTCTGTTAGCTCTGGTCTTCATCTTCCCCAATCTTTCGTTCTTCGTAAACCTGTCCTTGAGTCTCGTCCTTTAGATTTCTGCACTCATCTTCAGCTTCCCTATAATGATCCCTTCTCTCTCTCTGAACTTCGTTCTGCCCTGGCCCTCTGCGGTTCTACGGCGGCGGGCTCCGATGGTATTCATTATGAGATGCTTCGCCATCTCCCTCCGAGCACGTCTCAGTATTTACTGAGTCTGTATAATCGGATCTGGGAGTCGTCGTCAGTCCCTGAGGACTGGCTCGATGCCGTTGTCCTCCCTGTTCGCAAACCGGGGTCTCTGGGTACTTCCCCTAAGGACTTTCGCCCTATTGCTCTCACAAGTTGTGTCTGCAAATTCTTTGAACGTATGGTTAACGTTCGTCTGATGTGGTTCCTGGAACACCATCACCTCCTCTCCCCTTCTCAATTTGGTTTCCGCAAGTGCCGCAGCACGACAGATGTCCTGGTGAACTTGGAGGTCTATATTCGTACTGCTTTTGCTGCGAAGACCTCCGTTGTTGCCGTCCTTTTTGACCTGGAAAAGTATTACGACACTACTTGGCGTTATCATATCCTATCTCAACTTCATTCTTTTGGCCTTCGTGGTCATCTCCCTCTCTTTCTCCGCAGTTTCCTCTCTCGTTGTTCCTTTCGGGTGCGCCTTGGTACCGCTCTCTCTCCCTCTTTTCAGCAATACGAAGGTGTGCCCCAGGGTAGTGTTCTGAGCACTACTCTTTTTCTGGTTGCCCTCAATGGTCTTCTTTCCTCTCTTCCTTCTGGTGTCTTCTCCGCTCTCTATGTCGATGATCTTACCCTTTGTTGTCAGGGTGATGATTCGCCTCTCCTTCAACGCCGGCTTCAACTTGCAATTGATGCCGTGTCGTCTTGGGCCACTGATCATGGCTTCAAGTTCTCTACTTCTAAGACTTGTGCCATGACATTTACGCGGAAACGGGTTGTTCTTCGTCCCTCTTTGTCACTTTATGGTCATCCCCTTGAATACAAAGATTCCGCGAAGCTTTTGGGGTTATTCCTTGACACTCGTTTGTCGTGGTCTCCCAATATCTCTTACCTCCGTGTTGAGTGCTCTAAGGCCCTTACCCTCCTTCGAGTCTTGTCCCATACTTCTTGGGGGGCAGATAGGCGCACTCTCCTTGCTTTACATTCCTCTCTCGTCCTGTCTAAGCTCGATTATGGTTGCCCTGCTTACTCGTCTGCTTCTCCTTCTACTCTTCGCCGTCCTGATGCTTTGCACCATACTGGGTTGCGCCTCAGTTCTGGTGCCTTTCGTTCGACTCCCGTCCTTAGCTTGTATGTTGACACTGGCTTCCTGTCTCTCCAGGACCGCCGTGATCGCTACTGTCTTCGCTATCTTGCGCGGTCCTTGCAACATCCTTCCTCTCGCCTCTGTCGTGCTTTAACTTTTACCCCTCCTGCGGTTCCTGTTCCTCTTCACCACCTCCCTCTTTCTGTCCGGTTATCTCGCCTGCAGGATTCTCTTTCCGTTCGTATTTCTGATGTTTCTCCTCGTGTTGTTCCTTCTTTGCCCCCGTGGAGGGTCCCTCTTCCGCGGTTTTGTACATCCTTGACCCGTATTACTAAAGCTTTTACCCCTCCTACGGTTCTAAAACGCCTTTTCCTCGAGCACTTTTCTTCTCACTCCCGCTCCGTTTCTGTCTTCACCGATGGGTCTAAGTCAGCGGACGGTGTTGGCTACTCTGTTGTTTTTCCTGATCGCACTTATATGTGTCGCTTGCCTCCGGAGACTAGCATCTTTACAGCGGAACTTTATGCTATTCTCTATGCTCTTCGTCTCCTACTTTCTCGTTGTCAGTCTTCCTTTGTAGTTGTTGTTGACTCTCGTAGTGCCCTCATGGCTCTCGGGTCCTTTAATCCAGTTCATCCAGTGGTTGTCGAGATCCAGCATTGGCTGTTTCTCGTTCACAGTAAATTTAAGTCGGTTGAGTTTTGTTGGGTTCCCAGCCATATTGGTGTGTCTTTAAATGAGCGTGCGGATGCTGCCGCCAAGGAAGCTGTCCGCTCTTGTCCCATCTCTCGTAAGGGCATTCCGTATTCTGACTTTTACCCGGTTGTCCATTCCTCAGTCCTTACCCGTTGGCAGGCTTCTTGGTTGTCTGTTACTGGTAACAAGCTACGTACTCTTAAATGTTGTGTTTCCTCGTGGCAGTCCTCCTTCCACCGTAACCGGCGGTGGGAAACAGCTCTGGCGAGGTTGCATATTGGCCATAGTCGCTTAACCCATGGTCACTTGATGGAGCGCCGCCCTGCTCCTTATTGTCCTAGTTGCATTTGTCCCTCTTACGGTCGTGCATGTCCTTCTTGAATGTCCTGATTTCCAGGACGAGCGTATGTCTTGCTTTCCGACCGCCCCTCGCGGTCACCTGTCCCTCGATAGAATTCTTGGTGACTCGGATACTTTTGATATCGTTCGCCTTATTCGTTTTTGTTCTCGTATTGGCATCCTTGGTGATATTTAGCGCCCTCTGATTATTTTGCGTCTTTGATGGTGCTACATAGCCTTCCCGGTTTGGTGCCTTCTTTTGATAATTACTTACTTTGATATATATAACCCTCCATTAAATAACAGACCCCGGCAAAATTATGACAAACTTAAGTGTACATACTATACACTACATGAGGGCAAACTTTGTCGCCTGTTAGAATTCGATCCCAGCTCAATCATGGGGACTTCAACCATGGATAGATACAATAAACGTATAATGGCACAGAGTGAGCTAAACTATTGGACATGGCAACAAGCAGCTTTTTAAGCCAACATGTATCAGAACCCACGTGACTAAAAGTAATGACGAACCAGCTTGACTACCTAGAATTCTCTAAACGATTCACATATGGGAAATTAATTCCGAGGCCCCATGGAAATGAATGATCACCGATTTGAAGTTTGAATATATGGTGGAAGTAGGGATAACTTACTCATGGAAGGGACCAGAAAGCCAAAGCCTGGCATACCAAAAGGGAAATTACAAGGAAACAAAACAATATAAATACCATAGTATCAAATGTAAATGATAAAGGCTACACAGACGTGAACAACTACATCACCCATTAGAATAAGATGACAATTTTGTCCTGGTACGAGAGAATGAAATTTCACGACTGTGTTAAGTTGTGCGAGTGAGTATGACCAGATGTATATGAGCGTGGAATCTCCAGGAGTGCATATCCATCCGAGCACTCTTGTATCCTCTGGTCAGGGACCAAGGTCTGCCTTGCTGGGTATCTATGGGCAGACCTTGGGCTGTGATGGCCAAGGATATTGCAAGAGTCGTTGCATTGCCTTGATCACCAGGGCTGATTACACAAGCCATCAGTGGAACTCAGTGGTTCCAGTCATAGGGACAGAACTTTGAAGGTGTTTCGTGCTCCCAGGCCAAAAGGGTTCACCAACACGTTAAGGCAGGTCTCACCCTCACTTGGTACTTTTCCATGACATCATGAAACAAAGATTACTTGTGTATGGAATTGTCATTAGTTCAGGCATTTGTCTGTCTACTATTTGTCTCTTCGTTCACAGGATCATTGGACAAAGGGACACTAGACCATATGAGACTTTCAGACAGGGGCTACCCGGCCAGTACCGTGCAGCAAGCACCGAACTGTTAGATCCATTCAACCGCATCAACTTAGAGAAAACCTAAAGCCAGGGAGTCTCTTCTACCTTTGTCTATGTGATAACGATATAACTAGTACTCCAAGCAGACCTAGATAAATTATGGACTAAGAATTTCAAGGAGTACCTAGGCCGTACTCCTGACTAACAGAAGCCTTACAGAACCATATTTTTTACATCTAGTAACAGACGGTAGATTAGATGAATTAGTTTTAGAGCAATATCCTGATGAGGATGGAAGTTGCTGCTAAACTTAGAATGCAGGAATTAGATCTCCAGTTCAAGCAGATTGAGCTTGAGAAAATTAAGCGTAGAAGAGACTAAGCAGAGAGAAGCAGAGTTAGAGTTAGCTAAACATAATAAAAAAGAAGCTAAACATAGTAAAGAAGAATACATTAAGCAGTTATTGATTAAACAACAAATGTCTGTGGCGCAGATTAAGCTAGAATATAGGAAGCTAGAAGCTGCAGCCGCCGCTGCAAGTAAGGATTCAAAGGGGCCTTTGGGTAGTTCGTCAATTAGTGGACTTCATCTCCCTACGGGTTTAAAGTTGCCCCAATTTAACGAGAAGGACCCATAGCTATTTTTCTGAACTTTGCCAAAGTCGCAACAAGTTTGAAATGGCCAGATGATTCTTGGGTGACTATGATGAAAGGTCAGTTGCGAGGGAAAGCGCAGCAGATTTTTGCCGCCCTCCCTTTTAAGGATAGTTTTTACTACCCTACTGTAAAAAAAAAAAACGGATTTTGCAAGCATATGAATTAAATGCAGAAGCCTTAAGACAAAAGGTTAGGGGTCTTAAACACACACCTGATCAGACTTTCCGATTATGCTCGATTAAAAGAGTCATACTTTGACAAGTGGTTAAATAGTAAGAATTCTCGATTTGGTGTCAAACAGCTCATAATAATAGAGGAACTCTTGTCTTGTTTGCCTGAGAAGTTGACCGTGGCACTAGCCACAGGTAAACGTGAATACAACGATGTACATGACCTAGCTATGTTGGCGGATGAGCACGAGACCATTCATAGGATCTCTTATAGTAACCATCATATGGCACCTAAAGGTTTCACTTCTAGACAAAATACTTCTAGGAAATCAGGGAGTAGTCATTATAATGTTAAGTCAGCTCTTACAGCCAAGACAGACCAGGCATCTGGTAAATCTAAGGTTGCTCTTAACCCAAATAGAGCCACCTCAGAGTCGAAAAGTTCGACTGGTATAAACCAATGTACATTTTGTCATAGAAAAGGACATGTTGTCCGTAATTGCTGCAGTTTACACCCAGAATTACGCCCAAATGCCTTGATTGTAAGTAAACGAAGGCAGGGTCATCATTCAGAAACTTTTGATACGGGCAAGTCAACATGGCTCGCTGGTTTTGACCCTTTTATAATACATGTTAAAATGGTAGGAGTTGAAAATGACTGGGAACCTGTAGTGCTCTTCAGGGATACTGGTGCATCGCTAACTTTGATAACTTCTTGTATGTTGCCCAAGCTCAAGAAGATTGACCAGGACGAAGTTATGCTTATTCAGGGTATAGCAGGGGTTGTGCAACATGTGCAAGTATATATTTCATCCCCCCTATACTCCTGCTCTAAGTACTGTAGGTGTTTGAGATACTTTGCCCATACCTGGGGTAGATATAATTCTAGGGAATGACATTGCGGGCACCTCAATGAATAGTCATCTTCCCATTATCATAAGTGATCCAGGTATAGTTTTCGCAGACGAGTGAGATTTCTCCAGTGGTGTATCCCACCTGCTCCGTCACCAGATCTCAAGCTGCCAAGTCTCAGATTGATGTTTCTATATCTACAAACCGGAGGGATGGCTGGAAAACCTCGAACGATGGAACCGGACATAAACTTAGCAGATACGTTTATGGCACATTTGGATGATGATAGTGCAGTTAAGGATGTTGTGCCAAGTGATGAAGTTGTACCTTCTGTGACTACCTATACCCCTATTTCTACTGTTAAATCCCACACATTAGCTCAACTCCAGGAAAGTGATCCAGTTTACGAGCATGTTCTTCCCGAACCTGCGCCAGAGGAAGAGGCTCCGAGAGAGGATGTTGGTTATTTCTTCCTTAATAAGATGTTGCTCAGATGAAGGAAGTTATCTCCCTCTTCAGACGACTGTGAGAACGTTACCCCGCTCGTAGTTCCAAAAGAATATAGAGAAGTCCTCACAGCCGCTCACGACGATCAAGGGATAAATCGCATGTTGTACCATGTAACCAAATTCTTTTACTAGCCCAGTCTGAAGAAATGCATTTCCAGATATTATAGACAGTGTGAAACCTGTCTAGTGGTTGGAAAGCCCAACCAAGTTGTTCCAAAATCTCCCTTGCCTCCAATTGTCGTTCCACGTGAACCGTTCACTCTCATCATGCTAGATTGTGTAGGACCTTTAAGTCGGTCCAAGTCAGGTCATGTCTACATAATAACTTTTGTGCGTTTCAACCAGATTCGTTGAAGCAAGTAATTATCAAAAGGCAGTACCAAACCGGGAAAGCTATGTAGCACCATCAAATGTGCGGAACAATCAGAGGGCGCTAAATATCACCAGGGATGCCAATATGAGAACAAAAACGCACAAGGCGAACGGTATCAAAAGTATCCAATTCACCAAGAATTCTATCGAGGGACAAGTGACCGCGAGGGACAGTCGGAAAGCAAGACACACGCTCGTCCTAGTAGTCAGGACATTCAACAAAGATATGCACAACAGTAAGAGGGACGATGCAATTTGGACAATAAGGAGCAGGGCGGCGCTCCATTAAGTGACCATGAGTTAAGCGAGTAAGGCCAAGACAACCTCGCTAGAGCCGTTTCCCACCGCCGGTTACGGTCGCAGGAGGAAGGCCACTGGGAGAGAGACAACGCTTATGAGTACGCAGTTTGTTACCAACAACAGAAGACCAACAACCTTGCCAATGGGCAAGGATGGAGGCAGATTCTTTGAAGCTTATCCTGTACGTAATATCAGAGCTAAGACAGTCATCCATCATCTAGTTAATTTTTTTACGTTGTTCGAACTACCTTGTGTGATACAGTTCGACAACGCTAGGAATTTTCGTTTGGTAGAGTTACTACAATTTTGTGAGAAATTCCACCTAGAACAGATTATCCAGTACGTATCACCCCAGAAGTCAAGGTGTTCTCAAAAGATTTCATCTGACCATGAAGCAGATGTTGCGGACTGTTGTCGAAGACTCTGGCCGAAATTGGGATGAAGACTTACCCTTAATTTTATTCACAGCTCATAATGGCTTACAACATTCTTTGGGATGTTCTCCGTTCCAGTTAGTGTTTGGACATCAAGTGAGGGGCCCACTACAGCTGCTGCAGGAGAGAATGATGGGAAACGTTTCTTGTCATGAGGGAAGTCTGATGTTGAGTGACATTCATTCCAAGCTGAAGAAATACCAAGCCGTGGGATGTAAGCATCTGCAGACCTCGCAGTGTTAGATAAAACCACACCATGATCAGAAATTTCGGGTGCAGTTACGACATTTTAAACTAGGTGATCTTGTTCTTGCTTTAAAAACTAGACAGGAGGCTGCTCTAGAGCATCAATTTGATGGTCTATTTGAAGTTTGTGTTAACGCTCAGACTTAACTTATAAAGTCAAAAGTCTGCAGGACCCTTCCAAAATTTTAGTCGTATACATAAATCACTTGAAGGCATTTAAAGGCTCCAGGCACTGACATGTGTAGTGCCTGGAGTGACACAGTCACCCCTGAGAACCATATCTCTGTAGACATACCTAATCCTACCTTTTTTCATTCTAGTTTTGAGGCGATGTTGAGACATTTGGATGAGAAACGGGAAGAAATGAGGATCTTATGAAGCCAGTACGAAAATATGTTCGGGGACGTGCCTACCCAAACCCATGTTTTAAGCCACGATATAAGGCTAACCGACACTATGCTGATTCGTATGCATCCATATCGTGTATCACCAGAAAAAAGGGACATTATTAGGAAGGAAATGGAGTTCCTTCTAGAGCATGGACTGGTAAAGCCTAAAAAGTCCTTTCTGTTCCCCTTGCTTACTAGTCCCTAAACCAGGCGGGAAGTGGCGCCTTTGTACGAATTATAGGCAGTTAAATAAGAAAACTAGTTGATTCCATTACTTATGCTCAAGAATTGTATCAACCAGATTGGTCAATATAAACCCTTTGATATTTTTGGATAGGATGAAGGTGCATACTCTGAAAATTTTGAAGTAGTCATTGTATGTATGTACAATGTCATTGTAAGTTCTGGCTGACGCCTTATCCAGGTGTTTTCCTTGAGGAAACCCTACATTTGAAAAATCCACCCTAAAATTTCCTGCTTTAATTTGAGGATATATTGTAATGGTTAAATTACCTATACCTTAGTGTTTTTGTATACTGTGCTATTGAGGCAGTAGTTGGAGCATACACTACATGGGGTGCAACATGTGTAATGGTTTTCTTGTAGCACATACCTATGTTCATAAATTTCTTTTGCTGTCCGTGGCAGGAGAATGTGTACACCTCGTCTCGTTGTACCCATTTTCTTGCGACGGAGGGATGTTATGACCCCACATGCGTCATGTAAATATTGGTGTTTGTATGTGGAGGTCATAAGCTCAGGCACTTATTTTTCGTTAGCTTAATCTTGTAGAAATATTATTGTACAGAATAACACAAGTTTAGGTTCATACACACACACTGATGGTAAGTATATACGGTGAATTAGTCATAAGCGGTGACCGCGTAACCCCTCCATTATCCCTCTCTCCCCCCTAACCCTTGGTAAACTTCTCCAGCAGGTGTACCAACTGTATATAAAAAAGGACTTCCCAATGTGTTCACACATTGACGCATATGCTTAAGTACCTTGAGGTTTTGTATATATATTATATTTGATTATGTATAGCTGTATGGACTGCTTGTAAATATGCCCACTCTGTTATTCGTGGAACGAAGGGTGGAGTGACTTGCCATATTGGCAACAGTCATTCTCGGCCGTCCAGGCCGTTGGCAAGTCACTACTATTATGATTTCCCAGAGAGGCAGACGTCATACGTCTAGTCCTCTGGCTGTATAGTATATTATCTTATAATGTGCATTTATTTCTTAATGTTGAGTTTCCGAGAGTAATGCTATGTAAACGGATCAGGCTAACTGAGGGTGCATAGGTCAGTAGCATAATCAGTAGGTCAGATGGTAGGTGATCGTAGGTACTTATGGATTATGGAGTATTGTTACAGTGTCAAAGAATGTGATCGATTCCTTTGCCCACCTATGTCACCCTTCCCAACGGTTATGTAGGATAGTGTACCACTGCACCGGGTTGGAGTCTGGTGTAAGCTATGCCTATCTATTAGCCATTTCTAATATGATAGCCGATTCAATATTGATTTGTTACCGAGTTGTTAACTGATGTGTAGGTTAACTGATTTGATAGTTGACGGAGTGTGACACTAAATAGATTGCCGATTTGCTAATTGAGTGACAACTGATTTATGTGACTAGTTGGGCCATGTGTTGAGGCTCTTCTTTCTGATGAAAGTATCAGCTTTAGTGCATCAGTTATGTATATATTAGTTCTACGGTGACCTAATTATATGCCCCTAGTAAACTGGGGTTGTTGTAACTAGCCTTTTTATTAATTCCCCAGGACTCTTGATTGAAATTTGCCAGGCTTTGACTGACCAGCGATGCCGAGTTCATGAGGTCATGACGATGGTTACGTAGCTGCAAGTGCTCAGCCTCCCAAAACTGTGTCCTCCGTATATTCAGCTGGCTAAGTTTTGCCCGGTACTTTCCCCCTCACGCTAAAACTTTCATCTTGTCAGTCTCCCCTAACCCCAGCTGAAGCATCACCCTCTTGGGTATTTTTATTTATATACATTTGATTGGACTGGTGGGATAGATGACAAACAGAAGTATTGATGGAGAGAGAGGGGACGACGATTGGAATGACTGGAACACCACAACTAAATGTTCAAATAATGGGCCAGAAGAATTGTTTACCACTCAAGTGGTTAACGCATAGAGTACTTTTGACTATACCTGTTAGAGGATCACCACTTCAAGGTATAGTGTTAAACTATTAAAATTATTAGGTGTTCCCTTACCTATTGTACTTATGTGAGAATATGTATTTACTACATAATGACCAACTACGATTTGAAAAGTTTTTCCAAGTAACTTTAATCCCTCCATACCTGCATTAGCATTTCAAAAGACCAATTTCTTGTGTCTGATTGACCATACCTGCAGTGCCGATGTACTGATGCACCCTCGTACATACCTGTAATTACACATTAAATGCATCAAAATACAAAATTGAACATCTCTATGTAAAGTTTGAGAAACATCCCGCAAGACAATCTATCGGGTCGGAACTTGGTTAATCTAAAAGCTGACTTACCACAGAATGGCAAAACCCAACCTCATAAATGACTTGTCCACAGCCCGTTCTCAACAACGGCCAAGTGGTCGTTAACCCGGCAGCCAAACATGAACGTTCTCAACAACGGCCAAGTGGTCGTTAACCCGGCAGCCAAACATGAACGTTCTCAACAACAGCCAAGTGGTCGTTAACCCGGCAGCCAAACATGAACGTTCTCAACAACGGCCAAGTGGTCGTTAACCCGGCAGCCAAACATGAACGTGCAGAACGCTTCACATTTAACTTGTCCTCAGTCTATGCTCGTCCGTGCACTAACCCACAACAGTTCACACATTTTAACACACTAATTAAAACTGCTTTTGATATGCGACCTATTATATTATTATTTACTAGGCGAGGGAGACAGGTTGTAATACCCTCACTTGCAATAATTTCATTCAACAACTATCATAGACCTATACACAATGTAAATATAAAGTAATATTTATTTATATTGGACAATATAGTACTTTGTTACATTGGACGTTAATGTTAATTAAGGCGTGTCTGGGGTTGGCAGCAGCGTGGACGACACTGACTCAGGATGGACAGTTTCATTCACATAAGATGTGCCGGGGGGGGGGGGGGGGAGATGATGTGTGACGCTTGCTAGATTATAAGTCTTTGGTTCATATTTCAAGGATTGAAATCTGATAGTTTACAAGAAACGCCTTATAACTGCTCGAATTTATCTACTATAATAATTTTGCATTTTTTTCCAGCTGCATTTGGTCGAACGGTCAATTTCACTATGAAGTTGACACTCTAGCTGTCGTGGAACTGTTAATCACACGGCAGTCATTTTAGAATTTAATTTTGCTTTAATAAGTTTCCTCAAAAGTCTTAAGATAGGTAAAAGTCTTAATAGACAAAGGTATATTACTCAATATCATTATCTTAACTGATGAGTAAACCATAGCTAATTGAATTATTTTAATTAAAACCTTAACATCTTGTAACTATGCTTATTTAGACAATCAGCAAATATAGACTATTCTACGAAGAGAATACAATGTGATAAAATAACTAATCATCTAGAGTAACTTGCCTGTAAGCCTGACGCAGGTAAACTCATGCACAGGACTGTCCAGGTGACTAATTTAGTAAAACCAATGAGGCGGGCGCTGAGCAGCACCTCTTCCCACGCCACACTGCCCGCCGCGCCTCTTGACTAGCTTGGCCTGATGGGTCAACTACCTGTGACGTCATTCACCTCACCTGACATGAGGCCGCCTCACATACAAATAATTCACAAGTAAAGTCACTTCAACAATAATAATATATAGTTTTTTTCTATTAATGTAAAGTATGAGCAAGTGTGAGTATGTATTAAAAGCACATACTTCACTACTGGACATTAAACCCACTACCACACCCATCTAGTAGCTTGGAGGCTCCATAACGCCTTCTGTAACTATTATGTTGGGGTCTAGGCCAGAGGCCAGGTACAGCAACCGGTTATGGTGTTCAGCGTCCTGTGTGTGTATTTACTGTGTGGCTGTAGGGTCGAACTCTTAGCTCTTGGACTCCGCCTTTCTAATTTTGGTTGTCTTATTTACTGATTCAAGACCTATTGTTTTCAGTGTCATATCAACTACATATACACCTCCCCCCTAGGGGAGGCTGCTAGCAAGGCTCCTAGCCCCTCGCCTTCTAAACATTCTTAGATTATTGCACTGTCTCCTTTCAAACACCTCTATCATTTACATTTAAAACTTTGAATCTAATTAGCTTCAACGATTTTAAATTAACATCTTACCTGTAAATTGACAATTTATTGACAGCTCTAACATTAAAAAAGATCTCTCTGACGTCCTTTTGACTCATTGGCCTCTAGTTTTTATCTATAAACCCTCGTTTTGCTGTTCCTAGCTTTGAAGAATACTGCTTTGTCTACCTTGTCAATTTTCCTTAGAATCTTGTAAATTGTTATCATATTCCCTTTTCTCAATTTTCCTCGAGTGTGGTAAGGTTGAGTTCTCACAATCTTGCTTCATATTTTACGCCCTTCAACTCAGGAACGAGTCTCGTTACATATCTTTGAACCTTTTCTAGTTTATTACTGTCTTTTTTTTTAGGTAAGAGTTCCATGTTTTGAATGCCTATCAAAGTGCAGGTCTCATCTTCGCTGTATATAGGGCCTAAAATAGCCCCCTTTGTCAAATTTTCTGAAGGATGTACTGAAGTTGTTCAGTATGACATTATGCAGCTGTTATTCTGCTAATGTGAACTTCTAGCCTAACAAATTGGGTTATGTTCACTCCCAGGACTTTCCTCCTGATGTAAGACAATTGTTTCCCTTTTTCCTATACTGCTGGTGTTAATACGTCTGTTTCATTTTTCGTAACTTTGCATTTGGCTGGGTTAAAATTAGGCAGCCATTTTTTCAGAACATTTCTGAAGTATGTCCAAATCTGATTAAACACCTCACAAACCATCACTGTCCTTTATCAGTTTTGCACCATCTGAAATAATAATATGGAGCCAATTTCCTGTCAGGTGATTGACAAATTAGATCAGAATGGGACCTAGAACGAAACCTTGTGGTGCTCCACTTGTAACCTCTCTCCACTCTGATGTCTCTGCCCTTTTGCTTCCTTTTTGACCCACCTTAGAACATTCTGACCCACCTTAGAACTTTTCCTGTTGCGCCAGCCTCACACCACAGGACAAACTCCTGTGAGAGGTGCCCTGTTACGAACCCTTCATAACCGGGTTCTTTTTAAACTATGATCCTACTCAAGTTCAGAGGACCCTAACCTTGGTGGAAATATTGTGTAATGTTTAAGGTAAATATAATAAAAGCAATTAAAATATCCTGTTATTATTACCCTTCACCATAATATGTACAAGTCTATATGTGAGGTCGTCCTGAGAGGCGTTACTGGTTGATACCTGGTTACCTGGTTGATGGGGTTCTGGGAGTTCTTCTACTCCCCAAGCCCGGCCCGAGGCCAGGCTTGACTTGTGAGAGTTTGGTCCACCAGGCTGTTGCTCGGAGCGGGCCGCAGGCCCACATACCCACCACAGCCCGGTTGGTCCGGCACTCCTTGGAGGAATAAATCTAGTTTCCTCTTGAAAATGTCTACGGTTGTTCCGGCAATATTTCTTATGCTTGCTGGGAGGACGTTGAACAACCGCGGACCTCTGATGTTTATACAGTGTTCTCTGATTGTGCCTATGGCACCTCTGCTCTTCACTGGTTCTATTCTACATTTTCTTCCATATCGTTTACTCCAGTACGTTGTTACTTTACTGTGTAGATTTGGTACTTGGCCCTCTAGTATCTTCCAGGTGTATATTATTTGATATCTCTCTCGTCTTCTTTCTAGTGAGTACATTTGGAGGGCTTTGAGACGATCCCAATAATTAAGGTGCTTTATTGCGTCTATGCGTGCCGTATATGTTCTCTGTATTCCCTCTATTTCAGCAATCAATCCTGCTCTGAAGGGGGAAGTGAGTACTGAACAGTACTCAAGACGGGACAACACAAGTGACTTGAAGAGTACAACCATTGTGATGGGATCCCTGGATTTGAAAGTTACTACCCCTCATGCTAGCCTGCTTTACGGATGACTGACACTATGCCTCTGACGAGGTATTCGGGGCTCCACTAGCCCTTACGCTAGCTGCCGTTATGGAGCAGTCCTTCAAATGCCCCCCCCCCACCGTCCCTCCTTTGCACACTCGCATTGCTCACCCGGCAATGTCCAAAGCGTTCACCTAGCCCCACATTCTAGCATCTTCCAATAGTGAAGTCCACAGTGCTCAACTAGCCCACTTGGCTAGCACGTTCAGCAACCTGTCCTCTTAAAAATAACGTCGCTTTTGGCGTTTGCCCGTATGGCCGAATATGGACATAATTTGAAAACGAAAAAAAGATGAAAATAAATTTGGATTTTTTTTCAACAACAGTAAGTTAAGGGTCCTCTGATAGGTTAGGTGGCCAGGAAATTCTCAGTTTCAAAACGTTATGAAAAACGTTAATGGAAAGTTTCCTCTTCTAAGCTTGCCGAGTAAGCTGGACGACTCAAACAGAAAACGAAACAGTACGTCACTTCTGTGAGTCGATTTCATTTCAAATTACGTCCAAATTTGGCCATAGTGCGCATACGAGCGAAAAGTGACGTTATTTTTAAGAGGACGGGTTGCAGATCGACCCAAGTACTCTTCACATGTCCCGGCTTCACTGACTTCCATTGGCGGTCCCTGATTGGTCGTCACCTTCTAGCCTAGCCGACTAGAAAATGGGAAACTACGATTAATGAGAGGGTCAACTGCTATGGTTCGGCATCTGGATCGTAAATAGCGACGAGGTCCGTCACATGCCCAACCATGGGCCCCTCTCATGGGCCAGCCGGTGGCGGAGCAGACAGAACACTGGATGCATGATCCTGTGATCCCAGGTTTGATCTTGGGCACTGGCGAGAAAATGGGCAGAGTTTCTTTCACCCTGATGCCCCTGTTGCCTAGCAGTATATAGGTACCTGGGAGTTAGTCAGCTGTCATGGGCTGCTTCCTGGGGGTAGAGGCCTGGTCGAGGGCCGGGCCGCGGGGACACTAAGCCCCGAAATCCTCTGAAGATTACCGCAAGATAACCCTCATCCCACAAAATAACCCTCAGGGCAATGTCGTGCCTCGCACAAGAGCCCCCCTCTACCCACTCCTTACCCATCATCACGACAGCCAACATGCGCTTGGATCACACAGGTACTGTACGAGCTTACACACTACACTGTAACGAAGATGCGTAAAATAATAATTAAATGGCAGGACATACAACAACATTCGATACGTAGTGGCGGATTTCATTGAGACCGACCAACCCGACGTGCAACTATTAAACAGCAAGTGCGACACAAACGCTCACATAATCCGTCCCTATAGATACACTACGAACTAGTCACCGGATGAGGCACACGATGTAATTGTCAAACATCAAACAGACACAAAATTATTGACCCATTATGGCAATTCTGACACTTCAGGACATAAAACTTCACTCAAACCCTAAATCAATCATTATTAGTACCACGTACAATTGTCCCTACACCAACATACCACAAATGTAACTTGACTAGACTCTTCAACTACACAAACTTGCCCGTCATTCTGATAGCTGACCTGAACGCTAAACACCCCACTTTTCACCACAACACTCCAAACCAGCACGGACATAATCTCCATCAAATAACCTGTAAAACGACTAACGTTCATGGGACCAGACATCCACACGTCCTATGCTAACAATAGCCTCGGGCGACCTGACTTCATATTCACAAATAGATCAGGCACCCACCTACACCACACAACTCCCTGCCCCCTCATAGGCTCGGACCACATTCCTGTCACCCTCCATATCTCACTCTCAAAAAAAGACCATCGTCATACAGGATCTCCCACGTTTTGCATAAAACAGAGCTGACTGGGCAGTACTCACAGTATGCAAGAGACAGACCGAATATTCACATATGATGGCAAGATGCCCGAGGACGTTGACACCCAACTACACCTTATACAATACAGTCACAAGCAGCGGCTGCAACAACACTGCTCATCACCCACAGGAGAAGGTACTCGTTTACCACTTCCATACGATCCAGGAGACTTACCACACTACCAAAACAGATTCATACAAAACCAGCACAGACATGGACAAGTACTCTTGGGCCTCACTATACTCCGCAATCATATGTTCAATAGTCTGGTCAATGATCATGCCAAGCACTTGACACCTATTTTTTTTTAAATTTTATAAAATGAACACAAAATTTACAAATACACAACACAAATACAAACCCTCAAGAAAAAAAATCAGGGTAAACAGCTACACCACTTTCAAACACATCACTTACAATGACAGAAACATCACGGACCCGGCAGAGGCCATACAAGTTTTCCAGCAACACTGGCAGACAACCTTTCACCCACACAGCCAACCGGACTTCAGAACATACAGGTTAATAACATGGATTACCTGACACGCAGACCAGACAACACCGGACCTTCACATTGATACAGCTCGACGACTCTGAAACAGTACTTACGACACCGCTGACACCAGGAGAGGTCAAGATGATGCTACTGAGCACCCCATCCCCTCAAACAGAGCCCCGGGGGCCTCGGGTATAGGGAATGAACTCATTAGACGCCTCCCTATGACGCATATCAACGGCTTGACTGCTCTCAATAATGCCTCCATTGTTCCAGATAATTTTCTCAATTCTTAAAAAGCAACTACTATTCTCATCCCAAAACCAGGAAAACCACATAATTACCCCAAAAACTACCGACCAATCAACCTACTTGAAACGCTCGGGAAGGTTTTCGAGCATCCAGTAAACCTCAGACTTGGACAACATCTTGAAGATGGTGACCTACTAACTAAAATATGGGAGTGACGCCCTAGCCTCGGTGGGGGGCAGACGTGTTGCCTCGGCGCTCCGGCAGTTGGTGATTGTTTGCCAGTTTGGTCGGTTGTGGGCGGGTGTGTCTCTGCCCACCTGTGCTGACGTGGAGTCATGATGGGGGTCCCTCTACCCCCCTGTCGTCCAGGCTCAGTCTGTGGGCCTCGAATTCTCTGTGCGGGCTGGTTACCCGGAGATTGTACTAGCATGTGATTTGCTTTCTGTCCCTGTGATAGCCATTCATGGGGTTGAGTTGGAGACGGCCCGTCGGGCGATATTGGAGTTCATGGAAGAGTTGGCATATCGCGACTTTCTCCATCGATACGAGGGGCGGACATTACCCCTGCAGGATAGTGCGGGCACCATGACCCTCTCTGATCGGAATGGTGCCCTCACTTACGTCAGTGTGCATGGGGCTCCCTTGGAGTTTCCGGAGGGTGTGCTACGGCGGTACTTCGGCCGGGTTGGCACAGTGGTTAGTGTGCAAGTGAACGTAGTGTCTTCCAGTCTACTTAACATTCGCACCTTGGGCATGAGACTCCAGGCAGATATTCCGTCCTCTGTGCGTCTTATGGCTTACAACGTTCGGGTGTTTTATGCCTGCCAGCCTTGGATGTGTTATCATTGTGGCCTTTTGGGCCATCAGGCTGCTGACTGTTCTGCACCTGCCATTGCGCCAGTGAATCTGGCGGATTTGGTGTTATGAGAAGGATTTTCCGCCGCTTCCTATGGGGAAAGATTCGGTGGATGTGGACGTCTCTTCTGCCGTGGATGTGCCCCCTGTATTGGCTGTTGCGCCCCCTGTTGTTGTCGCCTCTCCTCCGGAGGTTGTGTCCTCGCCTGGTGATCGTCCTGCTCCGGCTGGTGTCCTTGGGCTTCTTCCGACTGCCGTCTGCTCGGTCCCCCCTGTCTTCCAGTTCTTCCTCTGCTGCATCTGTTCCGGTCCCTGCACCCTCATCGTCTGTTCCGGCTGTGCTGGGTGCTGGGGTGGATGCAGCGCTTCCTCCTGTGCCTGGCCTGGTGCCCCATGTGGTTGAGGATGCTGCTGTACTGCGACGTGCGTCGGTTCGCCCGACTTGTGTTGCGCATGTCGCTGAGTCAGCCTCCGGGTCTGATAATGTGCGGCCAGAGTCTAAGCGTTCCCGGCATTCTTCTTATGAATGGGCTGACGTTGGCGACTTCGACGATTGTGGTCCTTCTGGTGACGGCGGAGGGGCTCTGGTTGTGGTGCATACTACGGTGGTGGTGGAGGTGCACTTGCCTGAGGATGCCGGTGCCAGTGTTTCAGCCTCCACTTCTGGTATGGTGTCCGCGAATCCTGCTTCAGGTGCGTTGACTGCGTCGGATGGCTCCAGTTCTTCGTGGGGGGTGGTTCCCCCTACTGAGGTTCGTGGTGAGCGGGGTGGCCTGGTGGTTGTGTTGAGAAAAGATGCTCGCTCTGGGGGTTCTGTGACCCTTCCTCGTTCCCTGTTTCCTCGGCAGCGATCTTGCCGCCTCTTCCGTCTCCGGCCGTTTCTTCCGTGTCTCCTGCAGTCTCAGTGGAGGTGCTACCGTCTCGTCAACCATCCCCTGTTCCTGTGCTTACGATGGCGAGGCAGTCTCGGTAACCCTCGTCCGCATCTTCGGTGTCGTCTCCTTCCTTGCAGGGCATGGTTGGCGCTCCCCGGCCTCGTTATGCGACCTGCATCAGTGACCGTAAGCGTTGGCCGTTGCCGCCTGATCTGGATGTTCCAGAGTTTATGATACCCCCTCAGACGCGGGGGATCTGTAACCCTTTCGACCTTGAGGATTTGATTTGGGAGGCTTATAAGAAGTATCCTTACGATTTTTTCCCTGAAAAGTACGCTTCTGTCTCTTGAGGACTGTGTTCCTCGCATATGATTTTTTTGTATTTTGTGTATCCTTTTGTGTGCGTGGCTGTGGGGTGCGGGTAGGGTGGGTGGGTGGGTGGGTGGGGTTATGCTTCCCGGTTCCTGCGTGCTCCGGTTTGTGTTGTGGGTTTCTTTGTATGGCTTGTTTGTGGGTGTGCGGTTCCTGTGCGTTTTTGTCCCCGGTTGTGGATGTCGTGTGCGCTTGTTTATGTCATATTGCATGCCCTGCCGGCTGTTGGCGTGTTCTGGCCAAGGCTTATGCTCTTTATGTTTTGCAATTATGTTTTGCCTCCAGTTTGTTATGGGAGGTCTGTTTCTTTTATTGTTTTTATCTTTATTATTTTATGTTTATCAATTTGTGTTGGTGCCTCTCGATCTGTGTTTGAGGTTTTGTGAGGATTGTTGTGTGCGTTTTGTTTTGGTGTTTCCCCTATGCTTATCTCCCGCTGTGTTTATCTTTTTGTGTTTTGTGTGTGCGCTTGTGTGTTTTGTGGTCAGCCCTTCCGGCTGGTCTTCTCTTGATTTGTTATATTTTCCGTATACGTATGTGTGCTTTGTACTTTGTGCTTGTGTTCTATGTTATATTTGTTTATGCTTTTATTGTAAATTATACGCATGCTTGCATAAAAAAAAAATATGAAACGGTTCTGCTTCTTGTCCCACAGGTCGACGCATGACGCGCCTATAAGAGTGCTGAACTACATACTAATCAACCAGAAAGAACGACAAGACAGAACTAGTGACCAAAGACGTCGAGAAGGCATTCGACACAGTATGGCACGAAGGACTTTAATACAAGATGTGTAACAACTCTGACCTGCCCCTGAACACTAAGAAACTACTCGGCAATTACTTGGACGACCAACAGATGAGGATTTGCTTTCTGAGCCTCCCCTCTCATTATTTCCCTAATCACTCAGGGGTCCCACAAGGCTCCGTTCTTGCACCAACACACTGTGCACTACATAAATGACATTCCCGCCCATATACATCCAAAAATATCTCGTGCTATGCAACGCAGACGACATGACAACTAATAACGAGTCAATGCATCGATGACCTTTCAAGCCTAACACAATGGGATATATATAATATTACATGGAAGAGCGACGGGCGAATACAGTCGAACCACTCAAAATCCACCATCACTTACTTTACTTCTAACACAAACGTGCTAACATAATACTCTTCAAACTCTACTCGCAATCACCAACCCCTATATATATTCCCGTCACCAGAAACACTACAATACTCGGCCTAAATCTTGACAATAACTTACGAATGCACTGCACACACACACACGCCAAAGCATAGTCCCTCCTTCGACTATGCAGACACAATCACCCACGCACCAAAAATGTTTACACCTGTCTAAAAGCCCTAATTCTCCTTCTAAAAACATACTCCCCAATGTCCCTAATGTTCTCAGCCAGCAAATAAAAAGCTCCAATGAATTGAAATCCAAGATCTGATGTGGACCTACAACACTCGATGTGACAACTTCATCACAAGTGAGATCCTCCACCTCATAGTAAACACACGGCCCGTAAACATATACCGGAAGCACCTGGCCAACAGGGAGACTTAGGTTAACAACCATCCGTGAACATGGGGATTCGCTGCTCTGCTACCGGAGGGCGCTGACACTCGGCCCGGGCTCTCAATGTTGACCTGTAGCTGCTGCGTGGTGGTCATCTTGTTGACGGTGTGGTGCGGCCATTGGCCAGGGCCTGGCGGGTGTTATGGCTTCGGCTAGTGGTGGCCGTGTTCGCCGGGTCGACACCGCCCGGCTTGATTTCTCGGCGCCCGTTGACTGGCCCTTGGTGGAGGTTGCCCTTATGGACGTTCTGAAAGTGGAGTACCCTGATCTCTATGGTTTAGAGAAACTTTCTCCTACCCAGGTGGCGGTGACGTTCTCCTCGGCGAGTGTGTATCAAATGTTTGTGCGCCGCTGGGGTATGCAGATGCATGTACTTCCAGATTCTGCTGTGTCGGTGGAGGTCTCAGATCCGTGAGGACCCCTGACGTTTGTAAGTGTCCATGGTGCGCCGGTGCAGTTTCCTGAGGATGAGCTGTGCGCTGCGTTCCGTCAGTATGGTGAAGTGGTTGGGCACCGTCATACCTGTCTGCATAGTGGGCGCCTGAAGGGGCTCCGTATGGGTGCGCGTACTTTGCGCGTGCGGCTCTCTGGGGCTATTTCCTCCCGGGTGGCTGTATGTGGATTTTATGTGCGTGTGTTTTACCAGGGATCAGACTCGCTCCTGCTCCGGTGTGGTGAGGTGGGACATTTTGCTGCTGCTTGCCATGCCCCTAGCTCGGCAGACCCATCGGTGTTCCATGGCGATGATTTTCTGCTTTTGTCGGAGGCTGGGGCGCCCTCTGTGGAACCGGGTTCTATGGGCGCACTTTGAGAGGTGTCTTCCCCTGTTGTCCCAGTCTCTACGTCTTCTGCTGGTCCCTCCGCTTTGCCAGTAGACTCTGCTGTTCTCGCGGCTCCTGCTTCACGTGCACCTTTGCTGGTGGCGATGGAGGTGCATAGTGTCCCATGTGATGTCTTGGCGTCCGACGCATGTGGTGTGGGGTCGGACGGCGGCCCGTGTGCTGGCCGGTGCGTTGCCCGAGGCCAGGGGTGGTGTTGCTACGGTGTCTCCTGATGGCCAGCCCTGCGGCGTTCCTGCGGCTGGTGAAGTGGTGCCGCCGTCTACGGTTGGTTGTGCTGTACTTCCTGTGGTTACGCTGGGATCTTCTGTTTCTCGACGGAAGCGCGCTCCGCGGGATCGGTCGCACGGCCGTGGGCCCCCTGGGAACAGGATCAAGGCTTCGGATGGTCTGCCTTTGGCTGGTGCTCCTCCCTCCGCTGCTCCCGTGGTTCCTCCTCCCCCTTTAGAAGCGGGGTCTGGCGATGAGCATGGCATCAGGCTCGAGGCGGCGGAGGACGTGGAGAGGATGTGGATGGTGTCGCCAGCGCCTGGGGAGCACTCGTCGGGTGGTGTCCATCCCTTTATTGTTAAGGCGGTTCCTGGCCGATCGTCTCCAGGGTGCGGCCGGGGGGGGGGGGGTTGAGCCTGGTGGTGTGGGTGTGGCTCCCGCTGCGGGTGCGGTTGTGTCCCCTAAGGGGCGCGTCGGGTTCGGGGTGTCCTGATGTTCTCCCGATGGCACCCTCCGTTGTATGTGCGACTTTGAATGTTAGAGGTTTGAATGATCTTGGGTCCAGTTGGGCCTGTTGGAAGTTCTGCAGGAGCAGCGCGTGGATGTGACTGATCCAGGAGCATAATGTTCGTGATGTGCGTGTGTTGCAGTGTTTGAGTCTGCATTTTCATGTTGTGCTCAACCCGCCGAGGACGTCTTTCGGGGGGACGACGATGTTGTTTTCTAGGAGGGCTTCCTTCTCCGTGCTTCACACAGAGATGGATGAGGATAGGCGGGTTTTGTTTGTAGGGGTTGAGTTTTTGGGGTTTTGTTTGTAAGGCTTGAGTTTTTGGGGTTTTTCATTCCGTTTCTGACGTTGTACACCTCCTCATGGGCGGCGCGCCGTCAGGAGCAGGAGGAGTTTTTTCGGGTGGGGCTTTTCCATTTCCAGCGTCATGATACGCGGAGTTTGATTTTTGGTGGGGATTTTAATTGTGTGACGAGTGCGCAGGACTGCAGTGGCGCCCGCCCGCATAATGTCTCCGGTGTGCTGCAGGTGGTGGAGCGTTCTTGTGGTTTCTGGGATGCTGCTGTGCTCTGTGGGGGCGAGTTATCCTTTACTTTTGCTGCACGTTCGAGGATTGATCGGGTGTATGTTACTGGCGGGGGGTGTTCTGTGTTTGCTTTCCACACTGTCCCGATTGCATTCTCGGACCATAGTTTAGTGGTGGTCCGGGTTGGTGTGCCCAGTCAGGTGCGGGGTGGTGGAGGCTGAATTGTGGGTTGCTGTGTTGTCCGCGGGTTTGTGACCAGTTTCGGGTATGGTGGGTAGGGGTTCTGTCCCGGCGTTCTGAGTTTCCTTCTGTTTTCGATTGGTGGGAGTGATGTAAGGTGCAGTGTCGGTTGTTTTTTTGGGTGTTTGTCAAACGTGAGGCTGCTGGGAGGTTTGGATTACTGCGGTTGTTACAGGCAAGGCTTTCACGGTTGTACGTGCGGTACAATGCTGGGAGTGACTGTTTTGGGGAGATTGCGGAGTGCAAGGCACGTATTTGTGGTCTGCAGGAGGAGTGGGCCGAGGGTGTTCGTGTGCGTGCTCGTGTGGGTGAGCGTGTTGACGGGGAACGTCTTTCTCCGTTTCTTTCAGGGAAGGTGAAGGCTGCGCGGGACTGTTCTTTTTACGGCTCTTCAACGGCCGGATGGGTCATTTGTTTCGGACACCGGTGGTGTGTTGCATTATGTTCGGCAGGAGTTGGCTGTGCTCTATGAGGAGGTGGATGGGGACGCTGCGCTTGTGGATGGTTTTTTGAGTGGGTGCGTTCCAGGTTTGTCTGCTGAGGATTGTGTTGGTTTGGTGGCAGATGTTTCGTTGGGGGAACTTTTCGATGTGGTCAGGTCGTCTCGTTCTGTGAAGGTGCTGGGCTCGGATGGTCTTCCTGTTGAGTTTTATGTTGCCTTTTGGGATGTGTTGGGGGGAGTTCTTTTTATAGGTGGGCTTGCCTTCGGGGGTGCGTTCTGCCTGTGTCTCAGTGCGTTGGGATTGTGCGGTTACTCCCGAAGCCAGGTGATTTGCAGTTCTTCTCGAACTAAAGGCCCATTACGTTGTTGAATGTGGACTATAAGGTCCTGTCAAAGGTTTTGGCTGGTCTGTGTCGCCGTGTTGTTGCATCTGTTGTTTCTGTGGAACAGTTTTGTGGTGTTCCGGGTCGTTCGTTACTGCAGTGCAATGCGTTGTTTCGGGATGTGCTTATGTATGTGTCGGGCTCTCGCTCGTTGGCGGCGATGCTCTGCCTGGATTGGTCGAAGGCTTTCGACCGTGTGTTTTTAGCCTTTGTTTTTCGTGTGTTAGAGCGGCTTGGGTTTCCGCTTTTGTTTGTTCATTGGGTGCGTATGTTGTACGCTCGGTGTTGCAGCCGGGTATGCATTAATGGGTTCTTGAGTGCTCCTTTCCCTGTGCGCCGTTCGGTGCGGCAGGGTTGTTCGCTTTCTATGCTCTTCTGTGTGATCTTTCAGGAGCCTTTTTTTGGGGCGGTCAAGGCCTGTGCGTTGATCCGCCCTCCCCGGCTGCCATCTGGTCTTCGGTTGCCCATCTGCGCTTATGCAGATGATACCGTCCTGTTTGTGGCCTCGGAGGGTTCTGTTGGGGCGGTCCAGGCCATGGACGAAAGGTTTGAGTTGGCCACTGGAGCCCAAGTTAATCTTGCCAAGTCCAGACTTCTGGGTATCGGTGGGTGGTCCTCTCGCCATGTGTGGGAGGTGTCTTGGTTTCCGGTACTCACCTAGTTGTACTCGCCTAGTTGTGCTTGCGGGGGTTGAGCTCTGGCTCTTTGGTCCCGCCTCTCAACTGTCAATCAACAGGTGTACAGGTTCCCGAGCCTATTGGGCTGTATCACATCTACACTTGAAACTGTGTATGGAGTCAGCCTCCACCACATCACTTCCTAATGCATTCCATTTGTCAACCACTCTGACACTAAAATAGTTCTTTCTAATATATCTGTGGCTCATTTGGGCACTCAGCACTCAGCATTTGGGCACCTGTGTCCCCTAGTGCGTGTGCCCATTGTGTTAAACAGCCTGTCTTTATCAACCCTGTCGATTCTCTTGAGGGTCTTGAATGTGGTGATCATGTCCCCCCTAACTCTTCTGTCTTCCAACGAAGTGAGGTTTAATTCCCGTAGTCCCTCCTCGTAGCTCATACCTTTCAGCTCAGGTACTAGTCTGGTGGCAAACCTTTGAACCTTTTCCATTTTAGTCTTATGCTTGACTAGATATGGACTCCATGCTGGTGCCGCATACTCCAGGATTGGTCTGACATATGTGGTATATAATGTTGTGAAAGATTCCTTACACAAGTTTCTAAAGGCTGTTCTTATGTTAGCCAACCTGGCATATGCTGCTGCTGTTATCCTCTTGATATGAGCTTCAGGGGACAGGTCTGGCATGATATCAACCCCCAGGTCTCTCTCTCTCTCTGACTCTTGAAGTATTTCATCTCCCAAGTGATACTTTGTATCTGGTCTCCTGCTTCCTACCCCTATCTTCATTACATTACATTTGCTTGGATTAAACTCTAACAGCCATTTGTTCGACCATTCCTGCAGCTTGTCCAGGTCTTCTTGAAGCCTCAAGCTGTCCTCCTCTGTCTTAATCCTCATAATTTTGGCATCGTCAGCAAACATTGAGAGGAATGAGTCTATACCCTCTGGGAGATCATTTACGTATATCAGAAACAGGATAGGTCCAAGTACAGAGCCCTGTGGGACTCCACTGGTGACTTCACGCCAGTCTGAGGTCTCACCCCTCACTGTAACTCTCTGCTTCCTATTGTTTAGGTACTCCCTTATCCACTGGAGCGCCCTACCAGTTACTCCTGCCTGTTTCTCCAGCTTATGCATCAACCTTTTATGGGGTACTGTGTCAAAGGCTTTCCGACAGTCCAAAAAAATGCAGTCCGCCCACCCTTCTCTTTCTTGTCTAATCTTTGTCACCTGATCGTAGAATTCTATCAAGCCTGTAAGGCAAGATTTACCCTCCCTGAACCCATGTTGATGGGTTGTCACGAAGTCTCTTCTCTCCAGATGTGTTACTAGGTTTTTTCTCACAATCTTCTCCATCACCTTGCATGGTATACAAGTTAAGGACACTGGCCTGTAGTTCAGTGCCTCTTGTCTGTCACCCTTTTTGTATATTGGTACTACATTAGCAGTCTTCCATATTTCTGGTAGGTCCCCCAGTTCCAGTGACCTACTATACACTATGGAGAGTGGTAGGCAAAGTGCTCCTGCACACTCTTTCAATAGCCATGGCGAGATTCCATCCGGCCCAACAGCTTTTCTCACATCCAACTCCAATAGGTGCTTCTTGACCTCATCTCTTGTAATTTCGAACCTATCCAAGGTCACCTGGTTTGCTGCCACCTCTTCTATCGCCGCGACATCTCCCTGTTCTATTGTAAAGACCTCCTGGAACATTTTGTTGAGTTCTTCACACACCTCTGTCATTCTCTGTGTACCTGTCCTCGCCCACCCTAAGTTTCATCACCTGTTCCTTCACTGTTGTCTTCCTCCTGATGTGACTGTGTAGAAGCTTTGGTTCGGTCTTGGCTTTATTAGCTATATCATACCTTTTCTCAGCTGCTCTTCTCACACTAACATACTCGTTCCTGGTTCTCTGGTATCTCTCTCTACTTTCTGGTGTTCTGTTATTACGGAAGTTCCTCCATGCCCTTTTGTTCAGCTCCTTTGCTTTCATACATTCCTTATTAAACCACGGATTCTTCCTTTGTTTCTGTTTTTTCCTGTCGGGCTGGGACAAACCTGCTTACAGCTTCCTGACATTTTTGGGTGACATAGTCCATCATGTCTTGTACGGACTTGGTTCCGAGTTCTGTGTCCCAATGTATATCCCATAGGAATTTATTAATTTCCTCATAGTTTCCCTTTCGGTAAGCCAGCCCTTTGGTTCCCAGTTCTTTTTTGGGGGTGATAATTCCCAGCTCAACCAGGTACTCAAAGCTCAATACACTATGATCACTCATTCCCAAGGGGGCTTCCAACTTAACTTCCCTTATATCCGACTCATTTAGGGTAAATATCAGATCAAGCAAAGCTGGTTCATCCCCTCCTCTCATTCTTGTCGGTCCCTTGACGTGTTGACTTAGAAAGTTTCTTGTTGCCACATCCAGCAGCTTAGCTCTCCATGTGTCTGGGCCTCCATGTGGGTCTCTGTTTCCCCAATCTATCTTTCCATGGTTGAAGTCTCCCATGATTAGAAGTCGGGATCCGTTCCTGCTAGCCACAGAAGCTGCTCTCTCTATTATATTGATGGTAGCCAAGTTGTTTCTATCATATTCCTATCTGGGTCTTCTGTCATTCGGTGGGGGGTTATATATGACTACTATTATAATTTTCTGTCCTCCAGTTGCTATGGTGCCTCATATGTAGTCACTGAAACCTTCACAGTTCTGAATTACCATCTCTTCGAAACTCAAACCTTCTCTTAGTAGCAAAGCTACACCACCTCCTCCTCTCCCTTCTCTCTCTTTCCTCACTACATAGTAGCCCTGTGGAAACACTGCGTTTGTTATGATTTTCGTTAACTTTGTTTCTGTGAGTGCTATTATGTCTGGGTTTTCTTCTAGTGCCCATTCTTCAAGTTCACTTGTTTTATTTGAAATCCCATTTATGTTAGTGTACATCGCCTTGAAGCTCACTTTCTTCTGTTCATTTTCTAGTCCCCTTCTTGGCGAGCATTCTGCTGGTGTGGGAAGCTGTTCCGTGGGTGAGAGGATCTGTGAGGTGGTTTGCAGGGTCTCAGAGGATTTTGGGGTGGGGGTTTAAGGGAAGGGGGGACAGGTAGGGTGTGGGTTATGGAGGTAGGGGGGACATGGAGGATACGGGGTGAGGGGGAGGAGGGATAGGGAGGGTATGGGATGAAGGGGGAGGGGGGACGGGGGGGGGAAAGGTGGGAGGGGGGACATGATGGGAATGGGGAAGGGGTGTCAGGGTCAGAATGGGGTGGGGGGGGGAAGGGAGGGTTGGGTGGGGGCAGGTAGGGTTGGGTGGGGGCAGGTAGGGTGAGGGGAAGGGAGGGTTTCTATGCAGAGGGGGTCTGCTCTCCGTGTTCTGGGGATCACCTGGTTCGCTTCCTACGAACACTCTTTGGAATATAATTGGGGTGCGATTTCGTGTAGTGTTGGTGTTGCGGTTGGGTTGTTGGTTGCGCGCCCGTTGACGATTTATCAGCGGGCGTTGCGGGTTACTTGTAAGGTTTTGTCACGTGTTTGGTTCATGGCTCGGTGTTTCCCCTGGATCGCTGGCTGGCTCTGGGGTTGGAACGTCAGGTTTATAGGTACGTGTGATGTGGACGTTACCACCCGGTTCGTCGCTCGACGTTGGTGTTAGCTGTGCAGGAGGGTGGGGTTGGTATTCCAGATGTGTTTACCAGAGCCCGGGCGCTGTTCTGGGTCTCGTTGCTTCAGGGATTGGCGATGCGTAGGGGGCTCAATGCTTTGTGTGTTTATTATTTTTCGGTTAGGTTTAGTTTTTTGGTGGATTTCGGTGGTTGTCGGGAGGTGGCCTTCTGTACCCCTCCTGTTTACTCTTGGGCAGTGGATATTCTCAGGGCTGTCTGCCGTTGTCCTGGTTTTATGTCTCTTTCGGTTAAGGCGATTTATGGGATTTTGTTTCGTTGTGTTTGGCCGCGGGTGGAGGCTTTATTCCCATGTTGGGATTGGGGAATGGTGTGCGGGGCGTTGGTTGCGCGGTTTTTGGCGCCGCAGCAACGGGAGTTGTTGTTTCGCGTGTTACATTTGTCATTAGCGACAAATGAACGGTTGCGCATGCTGGGTTTGCGCGCCTCTGCCGCGTGTGTCCACTGTGGGTTGCCCGAGACTCAGTTTCATGTTTTCTATTTTTGTGAGCGGTTGAGTGGTTTGCTTGATTGGTTTCGGGATGTGTTGGCCGTGGTTTGTGGGCGGGGTATAGGGGTGGGTTTTTGCAGTTTTTGTTTTTGTCTTTTCCGCAGGGCTCTCGTCGGGTGCGGAATACGTCATGTCTTCTTATGGCTGACTATGTGTATTGTGTGTGGGTTGGTCGAGTGGGAGGGTTATGGGGTTGATTGAGTTTTGGGGTTTTTGAGAGGCCACTTGCGGTACACCTGGTGGTGGCTGCAGCGTGCTTTTCCGGGGGATTTTTGCGGTTGGTTTACTGGTGCGTATGTTCGTGGGGATGCTTTTGGGTGACTGGTCGTAGGTTGTGTGGGTGGGTCTTGTTCCGGTTCGTCATCGGTCCCCGGCCCTCCGGTGGGCCTCCTCGGCGGAGGTTGGGCTGGGTGTGTGTGTGTGTAGTTGTTTCGTTTCTGTTGTGTTTGCTCCTGTGGTTGTGTTTTGGTTTGGTGTGTTTGTGCGTGGGTGTGGCTTTTATTATTTCCCTGGCTCCTGCGTGTGCCTTTTTGTTTGCCCTGTGTTAGTTGTATGCTGTGTGCCTTTTTGTTTGCCCTGTGTTAGTTGTATGCTGTGTGCCTTTTTGTTTGCCCTGTGTTAGTTGTGTGTTGTGGCTTTTTGTGTGCCTTTTGTTTGCCCTGTGTTAGTTGTGTGCTTTGTGCCTTTTTTGTGCCTTTTATGTTATTTATGGTATCAAGCTTGTTTGCTCCTCAGTTTCTGGAGCATGCCTCATATGTATTTTGTGTTTCTCTGTGTGGGGTTTGGAGTTATGCTTTATTCTCCTCCCCTTTTGATTATCGGGGTGTTTTGTATTACTGTCCCTGTTTTGTGTTTTTTTTGTCATTACTTAATGTTCTTTGTCTCTTTCATGTGCTATGTGTTTGCTTTATGCTGATTGTGTATTGTTTATGTATTGTGGGATATTTGGGGCTTGAATCTGATTATTTAAATATTAATGTAGTAAATTAAATTACGAAGGACCACCCGCTTTTATAGTAAAGAGGGAAACTGAGAATTTTTGATCATTAGATAATTCCTAGATGAAACCAGTAACTATGGATAAAATACTAGAAAATATGATCATAGAAATAACTAATGGGCTGTATTATTAAATGAATCAAACCCCTCAAGCACCTACATTGGGGGGTTATTACTGGAGGTAAGTACGTCCAGGAATTAGCGTGGTTCGTTCACTAATTCAATTAATAATAATCTAATCCTATAAAAATTATATTGAAACTGCTATCATTACCATAGATGGGAACATAGATTATGAGTATAGTAATGAGAGTTACAGTAAACCACATATTAATCCTGAGCGATTCTGCACATAAGAAATTGCAATAGAATCATAAAGAAAATATAATCTTAGCTTAATGATGATTCCTTTAGACAAGCCATGGAAGTTCCTCTTATTCTCTGGACTCAGTCGGCTGACGAAAGGGACGGATTAACATGGGAGAAGGCGGCATGGAGAGTTCCTCTCTCGTGCTGCAAGACAAATATTTACAGTAGCAACTAATTTAACTACTAAATCTATATTCAAGAAATTGAGAGTTACAGGTGACAAAATTTAATCACCTGTTATTAGATGTTATCGTGCGTCATAATGGACAATCACCCAGCTACCATTAAACTTTTACCCGATGCATCACATAAAGGAATATACTTAGCTGTGGGCACTGTATAAGTATTAAGATTGCCGTGCTTCGCGTCCCAGGCTCCAGTTAGAGCTATCCTGGATAGTGACGCGCTTCGCTGGCTGGTCACGTGTCGTCAAGAACCTGGTTAAAAGGTTCCTTATTTGACACCAGCACTAGCTGAAGATATTATCTGCAAGGTTATTCACGCCTCACAGTAGCGACTTTCATCTGAGGATGGATAACGTCTGCCCTATTGGCTGGACAATGGCGTCTCCTTATGAGTACGGTATGCGCAGGTCTGCCTCTAAGCGGCTCTCCACGTGTACTGAGTTGGCCTTCCTCTACCCACGCCGCATCCGCGTTCATAAAACAAATTATTGTCACGAACATTAATATTTCTCGCATTTACGCTTGAAACGTTGAAGACTGGACGGGTTTATTATTTAGAGGAGGAAATTGTTATTATTTACCAATTTAAGAATAGTAAATATATAAGGGAGAGGAATTAATGTCTCCCCATGGCATTCACTGGTGACGTTAACGTTATTTACGAGATAGACGCTATGACTCCAACGCTGTATTCGGCTTTTAGCTGGAAGTCAATTCATCTGCAATTAGTTATCATACAGAATGCCTTAGGTATAGAGAATCGAATTTAATTCTCACATACATTGGATATAATGTGTTTACTGTAAGGAAATCTGACGCAATACTGGCGTCAGGTGACGTGAGAATTCTAGCCTACTGCACAGATGAAATTATTAGTACATGAGAATTCTACGTGTTGTTAATTTTACTTACTACAATAATTAGTATAGTTAGTAATAAGTAATGAGAATACAATAGTGTTGTATTCGGTGTTGGAAATATCCAACATAACTCCGGGGGGAGGATTCTAGGGTCGTAGTGTGCTGTGTTGTACTGACCTATCCCGAAGTGATATTAAGATTAGTACATTAGTATGTTAATATGTTAGTATGTTAGTACACACATAACGAACGTCCCGGATTTATCAAGGACTTACAAGAACTTGAGTCTTGCTATTTACATGTCAAATGAAACATGTTGCTTGTAGCCTACACAATATTTATAGAATTGCTCTTAGTTGAGAACTATAATAGGCTTGTAGTTTCCCTTAGTGGAAACATGTATTAAATATTGAAACATTAAATGATTAAGTTATCGGTAATCAGGAACACTCTAAAGCTCACAATAAACTCAACAACTAGGGTCGCAGTGACATGTAATGGTGTATTACGTAGCTGCTGAATCGTAGGTAAACTCAGAATAAGTTCCTAAGAACTGATAACACTATTGTATGATTATACAGTAAAGTGTTATTAGTCATTTAAGATCAAGGAGACTATGACACTACAGTAAGGTCACTGTCTAGGGTCGCTGTGACTTGTAACTATTGAATTACTAGACAATAACATCACGCAGCATCATGATCACCTCAAATTCAAATGAGGAAATTGAATTTAATGTGCACTGCCGTGCAGTAGTCATTCTGACTGATGGTACAACTAATTTGCTAACTAGCTAAAATAATAGAAAAGTAGAGAACTGAAAAGTTTATTCATTAAATCAAGGAAAATTCTGAGTCGACAGTGAGATTAGTAGCCTAGTCATTCTGACTTATGAGCTAATTAAATGGCAGCTCATAGGCTTGACACTGTAAACTGGTTAGTACGAAATCACCTTTACATGAATTTGAGTTTATTAAATCTGTCTCTATAAGTATAGTCAACTGTGATTAATGGTGAGTACAGATTAGGCTAGTACTCAGTTGACACTAACTAAAGTTCCTAAACCTACCTAAGTAAGTGACTAAGCTAATTGTGAGCAAAATGTACTCGAATTAACATTGTGAGCAGTATTGAGCTCATTAACAAGTCGAACTATATTGAACTCGTGAACATGGTGAGCTACAGTGAGCTCGTCAACAGTGTTGACAGGGTGAGCTACAGTGAGCTGGTTAACATGGTGAGCTACAGTGAGCTCGTCAACAGTGTTGACAGGGTGAGCTGCAGTGAGCTCGTTAACATGGTGAGCTACAGTGAGCTCGTCAACAGTGTTCACAGGGTGAGCTACAGTGAGCTGGTTAACATGGTGAGCTACAGTGAGCTCGTCAACAGTGTTGACAGGGTGAGCTGCAGTGAGCTGGTTAACATGGTGAGCTACAGTGAGCTCGTCAACAGTGTTGACAGGGTGAGCTACAGTGAGCTCGTTAGCAGTGCTAACAGGGTGAGTTACAGTGAACTCGTCAACAGTGTTGACAGGGTGAGCTACAGTGAGCTCGTTAGCAGTGCTAACAGGGTGAGTTGCAGTGAACTCGTCAACAGTGTTGACAGGGTGAGCTACAGTGAGCTCATTAGCAGTGCTAACAGGGTGAGTTACAGTGAACTCGTCAACAGTGTTGACAGGGTGAGCTGCAGTGAGCTCGTTAGCAGTGCTAACAGGGTGAGTTACAGTGAACTCGTCAACAGTGTTGACAGGGTGAGCTGCAGTGAGCTCGTTAACAGTGTTAACAGGGTGAGCTGCAGTGAGCTCGTCAACAGTGTTGACAGGGTGAGCTACAGTGAGCTCGTTAGCAGTGCTAACAGGGTGAGTTACAGTGAACTCGTCAACAGTGTTGACAGGGTGAGCTGCAGTGAGCTCGTTAGCAGTGCTAACAGGGTGAGTTACAGTGAACTCGTCAACAGTGTTGACAGGGTGAGCTACAGTGAGCTCGTTAGCAGTGCTAACAGGGTGAGTTACATTGAACTCGTCAACAGTGTTGACAGGGTGAGCTACAGTGAGCTCGTTAGCAGTGCTAACAGGGTGAGTTACAGTGAACTCGTCAACAGTGTTGACAGGGTGAGCCGCAGTGAGCTCGTTAGCAGTGCTAACAGGGTGAGTTACAGTGAACTCGTCAACAGTGTTGGCAGGGTGAGCTACAATGAGCTCGTTAGCAGTGCTAACAGGGTGAGTTGCAGTGAACTCGTCAACAGTGTTGACAGGGTGAGCTACAGTGAGCTCGTTAGCAGTGCTAACAGGGTGAGTCACAGTGAACTCGTCAACAGTGTTGACAGGGTGAGCTACAGTGAGCTCGTTAGCAGTGCTAACAGGGTGAGTCACAGTGAACTCGTCAACATGGTGAGCTACAGTGAGCTCGTTAGCAGTGCTAACAGGGTGAGTTACAGTGAACTCGTCAACAGTGTTGACAGGGTGAGCTGCAGTGAGCTCGTTAGCAGTGCTAACAGGGTGAGTTCAGTGAACTCGAATTAACGAGGTGGAGTTTTGCATCATTCAATTATCATGGCGAGCAATATTAAGCTCGTACGCATGGGGAACAAGCACTCATATTATTACGTTAATTCTAAGGTGAGCTATATTAAGCTCAGGAAGCATGTTAATTAACAATGCTGATGTTTAACGATAATGCATTAAACATATTAGTTCTCTGTAAATTCTCTTACGTATTAGTAAGTTTGCAAGTTTGTTCATGCTGCGCTCCTACACTAAATAAGCAGAAACGAAAGAAAAACAACTCAAACAATTGATGCAAGTATTTATCACTAACTCTTAGTGCAGAAAACATGGTATTAAGAAGGTTTTCTTGGCAAACCTTTAAGCGCAAGTATAGTGGACCAGTGGTCCTAGTGAATTTGTAATTACTGAAGTTGCTTGATGACTTCATAGAATTACTAAATTCAGGAAATGCCAGTGGCATTGTGTGCTAGATTCTCTAGCCTAACATTATTAATTACCTAGGGAGTACTAGATTCTCTAGCCTAACATTACAATTTAACTAGGAATACTGAGTGTGGTCAACTACTACTTGTCGAGAATAATTCTAGGTCTGCAGCGAATTCAATGGTTTGGTCGTTGTGACTTGTACTTGTTTGAGTACGGACCATTGGTTATCACTGAGAGCTATGAAACATCTCGGCGAATATCAATTGCACTACATTCAATCTGAGTTTATTACTCAGCTGTGTTTCTCCCTTTAGCTTGCTGCTGGAGAATTGATTTACTGCTGACTAATTTATTATTGTTGGCAGGTTTAGGCTTGTTCACATTCAGAACTTTACCAGTAAGTAAGTAGCCTCCTGCAGATTGGAGCATATTCATTCCCAATCGTTTAACATGTCCAGTTATGAACTGGTAATAGTAGTCGGCTCCTACTAGTACATCTACATTGTTAAGGCGGTCAGACGTTAACTTGTTGTCAGCCAAATTAATTTCACGTTCCTGCGGGAAGTGGGCTGTGTACCCCAGACCCTTAATATTTAAGTCTAAAGGTATTTGATCTACAACAATGGTTTGGACAGCCTTGGCATGACTACCTAGTCGTACAAGCGGTTGAACTACTGAGTATTCATGGGTTCCTCGATTTATCATGAACCCTGACAAGTTTAATTTTACTTGTCCTATTGGTTGTAAATTAAGTGCCTCTGCTGCCCTTTGAGTAATGAAAGTTCTCTGGGAACCTTGATCAAATAGTCCACGTGTGGTGATCTTGGCTCCTCTGTTCTTCACTTGAAGTTGGGCAGTAGGCAAAGCAGCATCCACGTGAGATGCTTGTGTAGTTACGCTGTACACATCTCGCACCTTGCAGCACTGTACTGGTGTAGATTCTCTACGTCCTATTCTAGGATTGACATAATTAGTCCTAACTAATTTGCACAGTGCAGCATGAGGCTTGCCCCTTCTACACCTATTGCAGGTGTTCAGTGGGGTGTCACAGCTGTTAACATTATGTGGTTTGAGACACCTAGTACATTTGTGTAACTGTTTGAGTCGTCTGACTCTTGTGTCTCTATTAGGATAATTAGTACATTTGTACAGAGAATGTTTTTGATTGCAAAACAAGCACATTCCCCATCCTACAGATCGTTTAGGGGTTACCGATTTAGGTAAAACAATATTTGCAGGTTGTGATGGTTTTGCTGCTTGCATTTGCTTGTTATTTATTCTCTTGTGAGTACTTGGTGTACTCTGGGGAACCATTAACAGGCTCTTGGGAGTGCTCTTTGGACTATTAGGTCTCTAAGGAGCACCTGTGGGACTCTTAGGCCTCACTGATGAATCAGTATTTGACTGATTGTTGTTCCATGGATTATTAGCACCTTGGTTACCTAGTGACAGTGTCACTTTAGGAGTTTCAGGTAAGGAAACTGATGTAGGTACAGTTTTGGTGCATTCAGATTTAGCATTAATTGCTTGGTCTGCTGTATGATTGCTCATATTACGCAAACCTGTAAATATATCCTGCATTGACAGGGTATTACCATTCTGGCAAACATATAATTTATTAAGTGTGTCACCAGACAATTTTCTTTGGATGATAATTTTAGTCATCCACTCAGTAGTTGGGTGATCCACCTCTTTACTGAAAGAATTTATCAGGGACTCAAGCTGGAAACTAAAGGCTTGTAAAGAGTCAACTGATTGCTCTGGTGAAGATAAATTTAATAATTGGTGCACAAGGTTTATAATAGTCTTCTCATTGTTAGCACTTACTTTAGAAGGCTGTTGGGAGCAATTGTGACCATTACTTCTGTTGCTTAAGGCTTCTTGCTTAGCCTCAGCTTTGATTACAGCTTCGGCTGCTGCTGCAGCATTAGCTTTATCATTTTCTGGTTCAGATTCAATGATCATTGCAGCTTCACTTGTTTCATCAGCAGCTTCACTTGTTTCTCTGGGTTCTGGTGATAAGCTAGTTAATTCAGTAGCATTATGTATTGAACTTATAGAATCCAGGGAACATTGAGAAGAGTGTTCTGAAATTTGATCAGACTCTGTAAACAAATCATCACATGAAGCGGTATTAGATGAGAGGTTAGAAAATGAAGGTTGAACTTCAGTTGTTGATCCTGTATAGTGATCAGCATTGATTAGAGGATTCTCCTCGTCTTGAGGTAGTTCAGGTATTTCATCTGAACTGAGTGTTAACTTGGATACAGGTCTATTAATGATCTGATCCACCCACTCGGGAATATATTTTCTCGCAAGCACCTCCTTATATCGGTCTAACCTGGTTTGAACAGAATGTTCATAGTTATCGAGATCAGATTCTGTTAGACGTAAGTGGTCTGAGACAGTATGACCGACTTGGAGTAAATTCCTGTGGGACTCGATCATAGTCTTTACATGTTCATATTTTTGGATGGCGTACCTTATGTAACTTGCTAGTCTATAGACGTCACCTGGGTCAGTTTCGACACAGAAATGACATTTCATAAGCAGTTTTCCTAAGGGACGTTGAAGAGCTGTCAAGAATCTTGCGTTCCTTTCTAAAGGATTCATTCTTGCGGTAAATTGAGCCTGATAGGGCTTATGTAGCTAGTGGTATAGCTATAGTCTGCTCCTTGATGCAGAGCAGGTATAATTATTGACAGCCTAATAGGGCTTATGTAGCTAGTGGTATAGCTATGGTCTGCTCCTTGATGTAGAGCAGGTATAAGTATTGACAGCCTGATATTTCTTGAGGCTGGTTGTAATTTACCTCATTTAGAGGTTAGCTACCTACCTAATAATAAGCAACTAAGATTTGAGTGGTACCTTGGTCTCACTACAGGTGTTCCTCAGCTTAGCTCTTCTAAATCAGCCTCGGATGGGTAGTGGACTTACAGTAACACTCAAAGACATACATAGAAATATGCAATAAAATAATTACACAATAAATGGTTAATCCCACCCTTGATAGGGTCAGCACAAATGAATAATATATATCACTAACTAGCTCAAGCCTAGTCGTGAGAATTTCTACTTGAGAAACTACAACTATATTTAGTCTGTGCTTGTGCCAAATTCAACACAATCACAGCCTAAATTGCTACCTAATAAAGGTTGGCAAAGATTATATTATGGTGCAGTAATGTGCAAATAATTGTGCTGTGTTTTGGGTTTTTTTGTATTTTATATAATATACACTTGTGTAATTATGTGTATAAGAAATTAAATGAACACAAAAGAATTAATTGTGTTTGGCAAGTATTCTACTGCCGTAAATATTATCTAACTCCTGAATGTACTCCTAATAGTGGAATAAAATATTATCAGGGTTAGTAATGATTAACTAGTATGAGATCAGTAATTTATATTAGTATACTGGATCCCTAAATGTTAATGATCTACTGACTTGAGTGAAGCAGTAACTTTAACATGGATTCAGGCTATAATGGACAGTCTGCTGGCAGCCATATATTGAAACATTGGTATAGCCTAAATGGTTAACACTTAATTGGTGTTAGTGATTAATATAAGGTTATGAGCTGTTGCTCTTGGTGACCTAAAGATTCTACTTCAGTATGAAGTGTAGGTCTAAGTGTTGTGGGTAATTGGCTATGACCCACTAAAGCTATGTATAAGGTAGCTATGTTAGTGTGATCTAGACTAACTGATGTATTACACTGTTAGTTGACACAATTAATTAAATAGTTAGTTTAGCTTCTATCACACTAGGATTAGTTATTAATGATTAATATTTTAATTATAAATTTAATGCCCATCCGGTTCGAAGGACCATAATGTGGGATATTTAGGGCTTGAATCTGATTATTTAAATATTAATGTAGTAAATTAAATTACGAAGGACCACCCGCTTTTATAGTAAAGAGGGAAACTGAGAATTTCTGATCATTAGATAATTCCTAGATGAAACCAGTAACTATGGATAAAATACTAGAAAATATGATCATAGAAATAACTAATGGGCTGTATTATTAAATGAATCAAACCCTCAAGCACCTACATTGGGGGGTTATTACTGGAGGTAAGTACGTCCAGGAATTAGCGTGGTTCGTTCACTAATTCAATTAATAATAATCTAATCCTATAAAAATTATATTGAAACTGCTATCATTACCATAGATGGGAACATAGATTATGAGTATAGTAATGAGAGTTACAGTAAACCACATATTAATCCTGAGGGATTCTGCACATAAGAAATTGCAATAGAATCATAAAGAAAATATAATCTTATCTTAATGATGATTCCTTTAGACAAGCCATGGAAGTTCCTCTTATTCTCTGGACTCAGTCGGCTGACGAAAGGGACGGATTAACATGGGAGAAGGCGGCATGGAGAGTTCCTCTCTCGTGCTGCAAGACAAATATTTACAGTAGCAACTAATTTAACTACTAAATCTATATTCAAGAAATTGAGAGTTACAGGTGACAAAATTTAATCACCTGTTATTAGATGTTATCGTGCGTCATAACGGACAATCACCCAGCTACCATTAAACTTTTACCCGATGCATCACATAAAGGAATATACTTAGCTGTGGGCACTGTATAAGTATTAAGATTGTCGTGCTTCGCGTCCCAGGCTCCAGTTAGAGCTATCCTGGATAGTGATGCGCTTCGCTGGCTGGTCACGTGTCGTCAAGAACCAGGTTAAAAGGTTCCTTATTTGACACCAGCACTAGCTGAAGATATTATCTGCAAGGTTATTCACGCCTCACAGTGGCGACTTTCATCTGAGGATGGATAACGTCTGCCCTATTGGCTGGACAATGGCGTCTCCTTATGAGTACGGTATGCGCAGGTCTGCCTCTAAGCGGCTCTCCACGTGTACTGAGTTGGCCTTCCTCTACCCACGCCGCATCCGCGTTCATAAAACAAATTATTGTTACGAACATTAATATTTCTCGCATTTACGCTTGAAACGTTGAAGACTGGACGGGTTTATTATTTAGAGGAGGAAATTGTTATTATTTACCAATTTAAGAATAATAAATATATAAGGGAGAGGAATTAATGTCTCCCCATGGCATTCACTGGTGACGTTAACGTTATTTACGAGATAGATGCTATGACTCCAACGCTCTATTCGGCTTTTAGCTGGAAGTCAATTCATCTGCAATTAGTTATCATACAGAATGCCTTAGGTATAGAGAATCGAATTTAATTCTCACATACATTGGATATAATGTGTTTACTGTAAGGAAATCTGACGCAATACTGGCGTCAGGTGACGTGAGAATTCTAGCCTACTGCACAGATGAAATTATTAGTACATGAGAATTCTACGTGTTGTTAATTTTACTTACTACAATAATTAGTATAGTTAGTAATAAGTAATGAGAATACAACAGTGTTGTATTCGGTGTTGGAAATATCCAACATGTATTATTCAATTCTTTTTTATTTGTGTTTGTCTTCTGATTTTGTATTCTGATTTGTATTCTGATTTTTTATATAAATTAAAAAAAAAAACTTCATCACAAGTGAGATCCTCCACCTCATAGTAAATACACGCTCCATAAACATATACCGGAAGCACCTGGCCAACAGGGAGACTTAGGTTAACTACCATCCGTGAACACCACACCACATTCCTCACCAACACAATACAGACACCACAACACTGACAACCTCTCTATCATTCCGGAACAACCACCACCCACACTATTGTTGGCGAGAGTTTGAGAGTGGAATAAATGAAATGGTTGAGAAATTGAGCTCGGAAAATTACTAAAAATTTTCTTTAATTCTTTTAACTTTTATTCCTGTCGTGATATTCAATTAGGTCGCCTGAGGAAGGACTTGCTTAGGTAACACACCAGTGTAGTAAGCAGCTCATTCCTCACTGGGACCATTTATGAACAATTGACTAAGCGCGAGCAAACTCCGATACCCCAAAAAGTTGAAATCCCCTCCACTTGTCCGTCGACCTTCGCCATTCGCCGAAGCAAATCTAGCAAGTAGGTCCTGGGCTCTCAACAATATTTTATTGTTGTGTGGTGCCATATATTTAGTTCAAAACCCATGAATCAGTCTCAATTTAAAGTGTGTGAAGAATCACTTGCATAACAATCATGTGTAGAGTGTAAGGAAAAGACAGTGTTCAACATCATAACTTAGTTTAATCAATAAAGTACTAACTACTACTACAACAAACAAAAGAAATATCAATAACGTTACTCGAAATCCTTCCTGTGACACTATCAATGACAGCTAGACACCAGCCCCTCGAACTGCATTATGAACTAACTAACATAAGGCGTGAACACAGAGGAATCAGTGAAGGAAGAATACAGATCTATAATCACACTGGCAACTATGACACAGTGGGTTCTGAAACACATCTCCAGTAACCTCCTAACTGTTCTACGCCTCTGTGCAGTCTACACCTGCAATAGCGGTTGCAATGCCATCAAATCAGTAGCCTGTCAGTGACACATCAATGACTAATGGGTTCACTGGCAACTCCAGCAACCCTTCTACAATTGATCTTTACATTAACACATTGTCCCACAGACAATCAATAACAATTTGATTTACGTTAATAACAAAGTAACATTTACGTTAATAACATGGTAACATTTATGTTAAATTAATAACTCTTACAACTGTCACTAGTAACGTGGAAATTACACAACACGCTACCCGTCGAACATTCAGTGAGTAAACCCCATTAATCCCTGTACTTCCAGACAATTGATTAAACTCTTTACTAGTTACGTTAATTTACGTTATCGATTACTATCACTCAACGATAGTAAACTCTGATTTTACAATGTCCAAAGTGCTAAGACAAAGGTAATCACTTGTGATTACCTTTAGAGCAATTAAATACTATCCTCAAGATCAATAATTAAACAAATACGCAACCGTTCACACTGGCTCAGCAATTTACATTAAGGTATGAATTCCATCTGAGCCTTCCATACTCAGACAAATTCAGGTGATTAAGGACGCTAATCACCACGTTTACGTTATTCTAAAATGACGTTACTCTTCCCACGAGTCAATTAAGTGCTGGTACTTCAGGACAGATGAATAACGACATTACGTTAATGGAATAATGGAGCCTTCGTGTAAGTCGACCAAACACGGATCGAAGTTAATTACTTTGACTTCCTGAAACACGTCAATTACCCGGCCCACTGACCGTTAATTACGACAGACAATACTCTAATTTCTTGTCTGGCTGATGGCTAGGCTACCCCGAGACTGCCGTAGCTGCTTGCAGGAAAAATAATTAACCCAACCGTATTCTACGTTACTCAAATTGTTAAAGAACAAATTCTCTTAAAGCAATGGGCGTTCCCTTGGTTACATTATATTAATTGCCTCGCAATCACCTCACTGAATACTGGACATCGATGTCCTACCAGATAACAGGAGAATATAAAACCCAAGTACTCGTCTTCAGCCGAGTTCACCCACGACGATGATAATCACA